>NW_019384841.1:295051-329122 GCF_000671375.1 Centruroides sculpturatus
TATATTTTAAAATATTTTCATAACTTTATTACACCAAATACTATTAAAAAATTAAATTTAATACAGTTAAATATTATAATAAAATTTAAAATATTTAATTTTCTTAGAGTGAGTTCTTTTTTTAAATAAAATGCATAATTTTTTTCTCATAAATACTATTTTAATAAAAATTTCCAGTATCTAAAAGTGTAAAAAATTATATCGAAAAATTAGAAAATAATTAAACAATGCCTGTTACTTAGTACTTTTATAAACACTAAACTGTATTTTCTAATTATTTAAAAAATTCATAGATGGCATTATAATATAAGTTACGTACAGATCAATTTCAATTCACTTTCTGTATTATATTGTCATTCAGTCATTAGCAGTTGAAACACTTCACTTTTCTCAGCAATTTCATTTTCCATCTTCTCTTTTCTTTACATCCTTTTCACAACGTTTGAAATTATATAGGATGAAAAGACAGTCGAGTTCGTGTTTAACGTTTATCAATCGATCAAGAGAACAATTCATTTTTATCTCTAAATAAATTAGTAATGATAATTCATTTTGTAATTTTTTTTTTAAACTTTTTGTCAGTTTTTAATATTAATGATCCATAAAAAATATCTCTATTTCCTGCAATTGGTAGTAATAATTTGATAAATGTAAATGTCAATGTTCAAAATTACAGCAGCGTGATCATTGCCTAAACTTGAGTAATTTAATCACGATTTTGAGGGTCCCAGTATATTAAGAAAGGGTAAAATCTGTGTAATATTTTTTAAATAATAAAATTTGGTAAAAATGAAAGTTTTTTTTTTTTTTTTTGTTTCTTAATAACCACACGTTAAGTGCACTACATCAATACATCAAGTATGTAGGCTGTCAGGAGCCTGGGCTCAGTCATTAGGGAAGAGCCTAAATCTAAATGAAAACGCATTAAAAGTACAGGAGAAATCCTAGAAATAAAATAAAAAAATATAAATAAATAATTCTTAACTAATATTTGTATTAAAATGTTTATTTTTATTATTCATTTAAACGATTTTCTGGAGTAAAAATGAATAATATTACAATAACATTTTACTTTACAATCTGTAAATAACTTATTTAAACAATACTAAAACTATTTTATTACGAAATATAATGAATTAAATATCCTCAAATTATCTTATAAAAATTTAAAAATTAATAAAACAAAGAAGGGCATGGTGATAAACACATTTATGTTTAAAAAATATTCTTATTTATTTAAAATTTTGATGTATAAAATATCAAAAAAAAGGAGTGAAATATTAAATTTTTATTTCGTCGTTTATTTCTAATTATACTAGAATTTTAAAAAGAAAGTTATGAACATAAAAAGATATTAAAAACTTCGAGATAAGAAGATGAATAGTTTGATTTAGGATCCAGATAATGGAATTTCGTCAGGATAATTAAGCCATTCATTCCTAATGAGGCAAACCGATAGTAACGAGAAGATTAGAACATTTCGATCTGTGATTGAAGACAAGTTTATCGACAAAGCACGCAATGTAACAGTATTAATATATGAATTTTACAGATTATTTAACACAGGACTAATAATACTTTGTATAGAAATTTTATTTTTCCAAACAAATATTAGTCTTTTCGAGTAAATTAATTAATCTTCCAATATTTATGGAAGATAAATTTGTTTTATTATTCATCAATTTGTTTTTTTATTGCGATAGAAATATAAAATTTTACATTAGATAAAAGAAATTGGGCTCTTGTAAGAGCCCAATTTCTTTTATCTAATGTAAAATTTAATGCAATGTAATATTTATTTAATATAAGCATTTTTTATATGCAAGTTTTATGAATATGTGAAATCTTTTCTTCAATAGAAAATTATTAAAAATGTATTATTACAACATTTAGAATTTTGTATAAAATTTGAAAATTTTATATATAAATTCTTTACATTTAAATAAAAGAATTGATTTTTATGTATAAATTGTTTACAAGAAAGAGTAAAAAATATGATTTTATGCATTAGAAACTAAGCAATAATTTTCGAATTTTTACATTAATTTTCTTTTTATATTAAATATTTTATATTTAAATATGTAAATTAGACATATATATATATATTTTTTAGAATTCAAAATATTATTTAATCTCTTATAAATTTTAAACGAATTAATCAATTATTATTGCTATTTTAATATGGAATTATATAAAAACTGCTCATTGTAAAGATTTTGTATTAAAATAGAATAGAAAAACAATTTTAAAAATTAAATAATTTCTTACTATCATTAATTTAATTCTACCTTAAATTATTAATCATAAACAATTGAAGTTGTAAGTTAATATTATAAAATATAGGTTACATCTAAACAGATAAAGTGTTTTATTTCTTTTATTCGATTAGATCTTCAAATATTAAATCTCTCAATTTCTTTTTTTTTTCTCTCAATTCTATGTTACTAAAAGTTGGAAAAATATNAAAGCCGAATTGGATTTTTCCATGCATCCTGATGAAGTAAAAGACGCAGTTCAGAAAGTTATGAAAGATATGAAACGAAAGAACTCGTTTAATGATGATCGCCCAGGAAAAAAATGGCTAAAGCTTTTTCTAAAAAGACACCCTAATATAGCAGTAAAGAATACAGAAGTGATATCCAAAGCTCGAGCAGCAGTTTCAAAAAAGATGATAAGGAATTGGTTTCAAGAATTAAATAATTATTTGAGAGAAGAACATGCAAGTGATATTCTGCAAAATCCTTCCCGTATCTTCAATGCCTATGAAACAAGGATGCTATTTTGTCCAAAAACTGGCAAACTTCTGGGACCTAAAGCATATAAGAACTTTTATAACATTTCATCAGGACAAGAAAAACAGTGTATTACTGTTTTGTGTAATTTTTCTGCAAGTGGCCAGTCAGTGGATCCTATGATAGTGTTCCCATGACTTCCGGTTTAGATAGAAATTCGAATACAATTACAGTAGACCCCCTATAACACTGTAGATAATTCCGTGTTGTACGAGTTACTTAGATTTTACAAATGCGTGAGCCGTTCACAGCTCGGCACGCGTATTTTTAAAATCTAAGTGACTCGCACAACACGGAATTATCTACAGTGTTATAGGGGGGTCTACTGTAAGCGGTGGTTCTGGCTCCTAAGCTTTTCCATATCTGGTCTCAAAACATCTTTGTAACGCCGTTCTCGGACGGACATACGGACAGATAGAAGAGAGTGGAAACCTACATTTTTGGTCTGAAATTTGAAAATTGCAAACCAAAAATTCAAGATTTTACCACGTTTTCATTACCTTAGCACGTATGACTTGCGGGGTATTTAAAAAGGATTGGTATACAAAAAAATAACCCCAGAACAGAATTTAATTGCAAGATTTTGATTGAAAGATTTGCAAATTGCAAGATTGAAAACGACATATCAATAATGACCGGATGAATTGCAATGGTTTCTCATAATTCTTAACGATATGTCAAAGATGCATCAAAGAGGATAGAAACCACTTTCAGCACTCCTTGTAATGAGATATTTTACTTTTTTTTGGCTTACATTAAATTATAATTTTACTAATTTATCGCCTACTTTTGCCATTTCTTTCGGGTACAGTAGACCCCCTATAACACGGGTTCCTATAATTACGATTCCGATAAGACGGCAAAAAAATTGCCACGGTATCCGTACAAACCTGGTAAAAAACTCCTATAATTCGGTAAAACGTCATCGGGCTGCCGAACTACTTTCCGCCGTCCAGCGCCACGTTACAGAGAATTTAGGCGGGTAAATTGAGTTTATTATCGTCTGTACAGTGTTATATATAAATTATATATAAATTAGGTACTGTACATATAATTATATATTAATTATATATAAATTAGGTACTGTACATATAATTATATATTAATTATATATAAATTAGGTACTGTATATATAATTATATATTAACTTAATTTATTGTAACTTTATTATAATTAAATATATATTTTTCGCCGTCTAGCGTCACGCTACGGCGAGTTAGGCGACCTATCGTCTGTCCAGTACTGTAATTTTATACATTTCTTGTGAAAGAAACATTTCTTATTTAACGGCCATAAAAATTATTTATATTAAGGATGTCTCCAAAGGTCAACGAAGTTTTCGCAGAAAAATAATATCAGAAATCGCGGCCGCGGTTTGATGCGCTGTTCCGCGACGAAACCAAGCTTTAGCAACGGGCGTAGTCGAACGGTACACACTCGGTAAGCAATCCTACAATTTTTTGTTTATAACGTAGTTTATACGGATTATTTTCAAAAAAATATACGTATTTTGGAAATGTTGAGTCGAATTAGACTAGAATCGATTAATTTTAAGGAAGAAAACCTTTCAAACAGCCGTAGTCCGCAAACTTCACACGTGTCGGGCTGTGATTGGCAAGGATTCGTACAAAATTGATTCATAAAGAACGGAACGTATGTACCGTGTTATAAGGGGGTCGACTGTATATTTTTAGAGTTATTATTATGTTTATATTGAACTCTTAAAATGTATGGTTTGATATAGTCTTGTGAGAGTCCAATAAGCAAATAACAGAAGATACAAAGAAAGCATATATAAGAATATATAAGGATATATACACTTACATAAAAAATATATAGTATAAGCTAAATATAAATTTAAAGTTCAAAAATTAATAGAAAATAATAAATAAAAATGTTTGTAAATTGGAGATCAACGACTGCATGAGGTACAGAAACATTATAGAATGTATTAATGAAAAATAAATTAAATATTATTTAGAATAAATTTCAAAGCAAATAAATGAGAGAAAAATAAAGTTGTAGAGTAAATTCACTTTTTATAATTTTAATTTTATTTTAAAATTTAGATTTATTGCAATTTTATTGAAGTAGAATTGAAGTCCATTTACATAACGTAACTTTAATGACATTTTATATTAAGAAAATGATAATTTTACTTAAAAAAAGAATTTTAATTTGGTATACATTTTATATTATGAAACAAGTGCTGCAATGAATTAGATATTGCATTTGTAATGAACATTGCAATATAAATTGTAAATAATGTACTAAAATTCGTTTACTTAAAAATATTTTTGAGCACTTTATTTTCATCAATTTTTAAATTTTTAACTCCAAGAATATAGAATATTATGTACTGTATAGACCTAATCTATATATATCTTCAAGTCTAAATCATTTATCTTAACTAAACATGGAAAAAGTATTTGTTTTGATAGAAAATATACGTAGTGAGAACAGAAAAATAAACAGGATATTTCCTTTTATCTTTTATAAGCTCAAAGTTTTTCTTATGTTCATATATATAAGCATCTTTAATGCAACACTTGCTCGTATATATGCCATTAAAAATTATGGTTATGCCACTTCCTTATGAAGATGAAGAACAACTGCTATAATAGTATAATAAATACACAATTAATCATTGTACCGTAGTTCATATGAATATAAAATGATAAGAAATCTGTTAACTATTGTAAACATTTAGAAACAATTACTTAAAATATTTTAAGCTATATATTTTCAACACTTAAATATTATATTATAGGCTACATATAAGATATAAACAAATAAAAAAATTATTATTATTATTGTTATATTTTAGTTTTATAAATTCATATTTTTATAGTATTGAGCCTAAATAAATAGGAATTTCTTTTGCAATTGAATTATTCATGTAATAAATTAAGTTATACAATTAATAATTTCAAGATAATGTTTATTTATTAAATAATTTAATAATATATAAAATACTTTCTTTAAATGAAAATTTATCTTCTATAGTACATTTTCTTGCACGATTCTTCTTAATTATTCACTGTGCGTATAACATATTTGAATAAAGAAGTGTTGCTGTCATTCATTTCTGTCATCATGATAAATGCATGCTACAAGAATTCTAAAACAATGTCATTACATTCTTTTTAACATGACAACAAATTCTTTTAAAATATTAATCATTTTAATAAAGTATATAAAGTCATCCAGGCATATATTAAAATAAAGCAGTAGGAAAACTTTGTCACTTTTAACATAGAAAGATTGTTTAATTATCAAGGTAATGAAGGTGCTGTTAAACAACATCCATTAAATATTTATTACAAAGTGTATACACGTTCTCCATACCCAATACGAGCCTTAATGAGCCATTTTCGTTAATTATGTCGTGACTATTTTACTTATTGCATATTGTTTTAAGAATTGCTTTATTTTAATTTTATTAGATACTAAACTCGTTAAGATTACTAAAAGCTTTATATTTATTTTTATGATGTTCATAAGTTATTATTTAATAAAAATGTATTGTTACGGTTATTTATTTATGCTCAAACATGTAAAATTTAATAAAGTTTATACTATTTTCATACAAAATTGTTTTACTTTGTATTATTTATTTAAATATAATATATTTATCATAATTATTTTTAATTTTAGATATAATTTCTCAACTTTGGATAGTTTAAAATGTTGTTTTAAAGTGATAAAGCTGACATTTTTGATTTTATAGAGATCGCGATCTACTGATTGAGAAGAAAAAGTGATTATATTAAAACATCTTAGAGTATAATTAAATATAATAGATAACGCAGATAAATTTTAAAATTAAAAGTAAATCATTAAATTTAATTGAAATATTATGTAAGTAATATTATTCCAGTTTATAATAAGCTTTTACAACAGTTTAGGAATTTGATAACTATATATCGAGAAAATTACTTTCCTTATAATTCTAGTTAATTTTTAAAATGGAAGAGAAATTTGATATTTTCTTTTTTAAAAAAAAATAAATAGAATGTAAGGATAATATNGTGAGAGTCCAATAAGCAAATAACAGAAGATACAAAGAAAGCATATATAAGAATATATAAGGATATATACACTTACATAAAAAATATATAGTATAAGCTAAATATAAATTTAAAGTTCAAAAATTAATAGAAAATAATAAATAAAAATGTTTGTAAATTGGAGATCAACGACTGCATGAGGTACAGAAACATTATAGAATGTATTAATGAAAAATAAATTAAATATTATTTAGAATAAATTTCAAAGCAAATAAATGAGAGAAAAATAAAGTTGTAGAGTAAATTCACTTTTTATAATTTTAATTTTATTTTAAAATTTAGATTTATTGCAATTTTATTGAAGTAGAATTGAAGTCCATTTACATAACGTAACTTTAATGACATTTTATATTAAGAAAATGATAATTTTACTTAAAAAAAGAATTTTAATTTGGTATACATTTTATATTATGAAACAAGTGCTGCAATGAATTAGATATTGCATTTGTAATGAACATTGCAATATAAATTGTAAATAATGTACTAAAATTCGTTTACTTAAAAATATTTTTGAGCACTTTATTTTCATCAATTTTTAAATTTTTAACTCCAAGAATATAGAATATTATGTACTGTATAGACCTAATCTATATATATCTTCAAGTCTAAATCATTTATCTTAACTAAACATGGAAAAAGTATTTGTTTTGATAGAAAATATACGTAGTGAGAACAGAAAAATAAACAGGATATTTCCTTTTATCTTTTATAAGCTCAAAGTTTTTCTTATGTTCATATATATAAGCATCTTTAATGCAACACTTGCTCGTATATATGCCATTAAAAATTATGGTTATGCCACTTCCTTATGAAGATGAAGAACAACTGCTATAATAGTATAATAAATACACAATTAATCATTGTACCGTAGTTCATATGAATATAAAATGATAAGAAATCTGTTAACTATTGTAAACATTTAGAAACAATTACTTAAAATATTTTAAGCTATATATTTTCAACACTTAAATATTATATTATAGGCTACATATAAGATATAAACAAATAAAAAAATTATTATTATTATTGTTATATTTTAGTTTTATAAATTCATATTTTTATAGTATTGAGCCTAAATAAATAGGAATTTCTTTTGCAATTGAATTATTCATGTAATAAATTAAGTTATACAATTAATAATTTCAAGATAATGTTTATTTATTAAATAATTTAATAATATATAAAATACTTTCTTTAAATGAAAATTTATCTTCTATAGTACATTTTCTTGCACGATTCTTCTTAATTATTCACTGTGCGTATAACATATTTGAATAAAGAAGTGTTGCTGTCATTCATTTCTGTCATCATGATAAATGCATGCTACAAGAATTCTAAAACAATGTCATTACATTCTTTTTAACATGACAACAAATTCTTTTAAAATATTAATCATTTTAATAAAGTATATAAAGTCATCCAGGCATATATTAAAATAAAGCAGTAGGAAAACTTTGTCACTTTTAACATAGAAAGATTGTTTAATTATCAAGGTAATGAAGGTGCTGTTAAACAACATCCATTAAATATTTATTACAAAGTGTATACACGTTCTCCATACCCAATACGAGCCTTAATGAGCCATTTTCGTTAATTATGTCGTGACTATTTTACTTATTGCATATTGTTTTAAGAATTGCTTTATTTTAATTTTATTAGATACTAAACTCGTTAAGATTACTAAAAGCTTTATATTTATTTTTATGATGTTCATAAGTTATTATTTAATAAAAATGTATTGTTACGGTTATTTATTTATGCTCAAACATGTAAAATTTAATAAAGTTTATACTATTTTCATACAAAATTGTTTTACTTTGTATTATTTATTTAAATATAATATATTTATCATAATTATTTTTAATTTTAGATATAATTTCTCAACTTTGGATAGTTTAAAATGTTGTTTTAAAGTGATAAAGCTGACATTTTTGATTTTATAGAGATCGCGATCTACTGATTGAGAAGAAAAAGTGATTATATTAAAACATCTTAGAGTATAATTAAATATAATAGATAACGCAGATAAATTTTAAAATTAAAAGTAAATCATTAAATTTAATTGAAATATTATGTAAGTAATATTATTCCAGTTTATAATAAGCTTTTACAACAGTTTAGGAATTTGATAACTATATATCGAGAAAATTACTTTCCTTATAATTCTAGTTAATTTTTAAAATGGAAGAGAAATTTGATATTTTCTTTTTTAAAAAAAAATAAATAGAATTCATTAACCAGAAAGAAAAAAGGAATAAAGGAAAAACAAAAAAAAAGTAGTCGCACGAAGAAACTTACTTTTTTTTTCCTCTTTATAAAACAGTATTAACCTATTAAATTACTCTTCAATCTAATTATGCTGTTGTAAATTTGAATAGAAGAAAAAACAAAGTAAAATTTTTAAATCGAAAAATCAATATAAAGAAAGAATTTTATTTTTAAAAACAGCATTTATGATGTTACATCTTTTTTACATGAAGATTACAGTAGAGTGCACGAAGTATAGAATGTTATAAAAATATCTAAAAAGCTGTTTTAGGAATTCAAAATTCTACTCTTTTTTTCACACTAAAGTAAAATTTTCATAATAAAAAACAGCTACAGAAAAAAAAACTGTTAAACAATGTTAAATATTGATTAAATAAAATTGTTATAGATTAGATTTACATTCATCTAACAATAAAGCAATCTAGAGAATTCAGTAATTAACGCTCCAGGCTTGAATTTTAGTTAAGAGAAAATGTAAATAACTGAGCTAAACAGAGGAAAATGAAAATTTCAGAAACTGGGATTTAGTTTGAGATACAATTATTTAAATTTTAAAATCGGTAGATTAAATATGCAAATAAAATTTACATAAATTGTAGTAAAATAATTGAAACACTCTCTTTAAAATTTCATGATATTTGAAAGTATCTATAGTTAATATATAATCATTTTGCTTATAATTACTTTCATATAAATATTAATATGTTTGTTAACAATATAAGAATTAAAATTTTAGAATTATACAACTATTAATTTTTATATAAAGAAGATATAAAATTATACCTCGTATATTAGATCTAACATGTACAGAAAGCAAAATATATAGAGCTACGGTATATAAAGTTTGGTAAGCTTTAATTAATAGTTCGTAAGTGTCAGAAAAATTGAGTTAATATAAAATTTATCTTCAAAAATGTCGCTTTTTATAAATTGACGAGAAAGAGAAATCATGTTCGTAAGTAAAGTTTATTCGAACCTCTTTCGTGAAAACGTCATTTGAGATCTAACTTGCAATTTCTCGTGGCGAAAACAGAATTTACGAGTTGCCCAATTTTACGAGCTTACTCCAAGCAATAACTCAGAGCGAAAATACAGTCGTCGTCGAACAGACTATAAAGGATTTTCTTATTCCATTAAGATTTTTATAACCCATCAAAGAGAATCGAAAAATTCGTTTACAATAGTATATACTAAATAAATATCATATAATTTATTGAGATTTAATCTCCGCAATTCGCTTCCACTTAAAAGAAATCCATTAAATTTATTGATAAGGCTAATAAAAAATACAAATAAACCTTCATTTCTACAAGAACAGTAAGTAATTCCATCTAAAAACCATTTTGATTACAGTAATGTATTTATTATACAAAAGTACTGTTAATATATAATTTATTCTTAATTTTTATTCTGTTTAATTAATTATTGTTTATTTTATATTCAAATAAATATAAAAATAATGTCTATATAGTATGTACGAGTATAAATATAATAAAAATTATATTCCATTTAAAGTTTCTATATATAGACTATAATATACGAGTGTGTCTGTGTATATGTCTGTATAGAATATATTTTTATATTCGTACATAATTTTGCTTAAATATTTCAGGAATATTCACTTGTATATGAATAATTTATATTATAATCTAACTTTCATGACACTAAAAATTTTATTGACTTAAGGTTATTTTGTATCTTTTGATAATGACGATAAGTTTTTACGAGTCTGCTAAAGAATTTTAAATACCGTAAAAACTACTATTGTACTGATTAACATATAAAAAAAAGCATTTAAAATAAATAACTTAGAAAATAATGACAACTTTAGTATTAGACATTATTTTATTCTCGCTTTCTATCTTTTAGTACAGGAAAGAACGTGATGGACATGACGAGTCTCTTTCGTTTCTTTTATTTCCTCTGTTCCGTGCAATTCTTATTGCTTCTTTTATGGTAATCTGCAGATGTTCCGTCACACCATCTCTTCATCTCATAAATGGCTTTTGTCTTCATCGTTTTCTATTCCAAGAATAACTTTCTTCACAATAGGCGAAATATATTTCAAGTTATATCCTAATAATGTCTTAAAAATAGACAGTTTTCAGTCTTCTAAAATCCACTCATACTTCCTTCCTCTATAAGAATTTATAGTGGATCTACAACCATACGTTCTGCTATAAGAATACAAACTATTCTGTTATATTTTATTAAAATAAAACTGTATTTGTGACATTAAGTTTGTTAAATGTAGATATTGCATTTGTAATGAACATTGCAATATAAATTGTAAATAATGTACTAAAATTCGTTTACTTAAAAATATTTTTGAGCACTTTATTTTCATCAATTTTTAAATTTTTAACTCCAAGAATATAGAATATTATGTACTGTATAGACCTAATCTATATATATCTTCAAGTCTAAATCATTTATCTTAACTAAACATGGAAAAAGTATTTGTTTTGATAGAAAATATACGTAGTGAGAACAGAAAAATAAACAGGATATTTCCTTTTATCTTTTATAAGCTCAAAGTTTTTCTTATGTTCATATATATAAGCATCTTTAATGCAACACTTGCTCGTATATATGCCATTAAAAATTATGGTTATGCCACTTCCTTATGAAGATGAAGAACAACTGCTATAATAGTATAATAAATACACAATTAATCATTGTACCGTAGTTCATATGAATATAAAATGATAAGAAATCTGTTAACTATTGTAAACATTTAGAAACAATTACTTAAAATATTTTAAGCTATATATTTTCAACACTTAAATATTATATTATAGGCTACATATAAGATATAAACAAATAAAAAAATTATTATTATTATTGTTATATTTTAGTTTTATAAATTCATATTTTTATAGTATTGAGCCTAAATAAATAGGAATTTCTTTTGCAATTGAATTATTCATGTAATAAATTAAGTTATACAATTAATAATTTCAAGATAATGTTTATTTATTAAATAATTTAATAATATATAAAATACTTTCTTTAAATGAAAATTTATCTTCTATAGTACATTTTCTTGCACGATTCTTCTTAATTATTCACTGTGCGTATAACATATTTGAATAAAGAAGTGTTGCTGTCATTCATTTCTGTCATCATGATAAATGCATGCTACAAGAATTCTAAAACAATGTCATTACATTCTTTTTAACATGACAACAAATTCTTTTAAAATATTAATCATTTTAATAAAGTATATAAAGTCATCCAGGCATATATTAAAATAAAGCAGTAGGAAAACTTTGTCACTTTTAACATAGAAAGATTGTTTAATTATCAAGGTAATGAAGGTGCTGTTAAACAACATCCATTAAATATTTATTACAAAGTGTATACACGTTCTCCATACCCAATACGAGCCTTAATGAGCCATTTTCGTTAATTATGTCGTGACTATTTTACTTATTGCATATTGTTTTAAGAATTGCTTTATTTTAATTTTATTAGATACTAAACTCGTTAAGATTACTAAAAGCTTTATATTTATTTTTATGATGTTCATAAGTTATTATTTAATAAAAATGTATTGTTACGGTTATTTATTTATGCTCAAACATGTAAAATTTAATAAAGTTTATACTATTTTCATACAAAATTGTTTTACTTTGTATTATTTATTTAAATATAATATATTTATCATAATTATTTTTAATTTTAGATATAATTTCTCAACTTTGGATAGTTTAAAATGTTGTTTTAAAGTGATAAAGCTGACATTTTTGATTTTATAGAGATCGCGATCTACTGATTGAGAAGAAAAAGTGATTATATTAAAACATCTTAGAGTATAATTAAATGTAATAGATAACGCAGATAAATTTTAAAATTAAAAGTAAATCATTAAATTTAATTGAAATATTATGTAAGTAATATTATTCCAGTTTATAATAAGCTTTTACAACAGTTTAGGAATTTGATAACTATATATCGAGAAAATTACTTTCCTTATAATTCTAGTTAATTTTTAAAATGGAAGAGAAATTTGATATTTTCTTTTTTAAAAAAAAAATAAATAGAATTCATTAACCAGAAAGAAAAAAGGAATAAAGGAAAAACAAAAAAAAAAGTAGTCGCACGAAGAAACTTACTTTTTTTTTCCTCTTTATAAAACAGTATTAACCTATTAAATTACTCTTCAATCTAATTATGCTGTTGTAAATTTGAATAGAAGAAAAAACAAAGTAAAATTTTTAAATCGAAAAATCAATATAAAGAAAGAATTTTATTTTTAAAAACAGCATTTATGATGTTACATCTTTTTTACATGAAGATTACAGTAGAGTGCACGAAGTATAGAATGTTATAAAAATATCTAAAAAGCTGTTTTAGGAATTCAAAATTCTACTCTTTTTTTCACACTAAAGTAAAATTTTCATAATAAAAAACAGCTACAGAAAAAAAAACTGTTAAACAATGTTAAATATTGATTAAATAAAATTGTTATAGATTAGATTTACATTCATCTAACAATAAAGCAATCTAGAGAATTCAGTAATTAACGCTCCAGGCTTGAATTTTAGTTAAGAGAAAATGTAAATAACTGAGCTAAACAGAGGAAAATGAAAATTTCAGAAACTGGGATTTAGTTTGAGATACAATTATTTAAATTTTAAAATCGGTAGATTAAATATGCAAATAAAATTTACATAAATTGTAGTAAAATAATTGAAACACTCTCTTTAAAATTTCATGATATTTGAAAGTATCTATAGTTAATATATAATCATTTTGCTTATAATTACTTTCATATAAATATTAATATGTTTGTTAACAATATAAGAATTAAAATTTTAGAATTATACAACTATTAATTTTTATATAAAGAAGATATAAAATTATACCTCGTATATTAGATCTAACATGTACAGAAAGCAAAATATATAGAGCTACGGTATATAAAGTTTGGTAAGCTTTAATTAATAGTTCGTAAGTGTCAGAAAAATTGAGTTAATATAAAATTTATCTTCAAAAATGTCGCTTTTTATAAATTGACGAGAAAGAGAAATCATGTTCGTAAGTAAAGTTTATTCGAACCTCTTTCGTGAAAACGTCATTTGAGATCTAACTTGCAATTTCTCGTGGCGAAAACAGAATTTACGAGTTGCCCAATTTTACGAGCTTACTCCAAGCAATAACTCAGAGCGAAAATACAGTCGTCGTCGAACAGACTATAAAGGATTTTCTTATTCCATTAAGATTTTTATAACCCATCAAAGAGAATCGAAAAATTCGTTTACAATAGTATATACTAAATAAATATCATATAATTTATTGAGATTTAATCTCCGCAATTCGCTTCCACTTAAAAGAAATCCATTAAATTTATTGATAAGGCTAATAAAAAATACAAATAAACCTTCATTTCTACAAGAACAGTAAGTAATTCCATCTAAAAACCATTTTGATTACAGTAATGTATTTATTATACAAAAGTACTGTTAGATAATGTTTATTTATTAAATAATTTAATAATATATAAAATACTTTCTTTAAATGAAAATTTATCTTCTATAGTACATTTTCTTGCACGATTCTTCTTAATTATTCACTGTGCGTATAACATATTTGAATAAAGAAGTGTTGCTGTCATTCATTTCTGTCATCATGATAAATGCATGCTACAAGAATTCTAAANTATAATCTAACTTTCATGACACTAAAAATTTTATTGACTTAAGGTTATTTTGTATCTTTTGATAATGACGATAAGTTTTTACGAGTCTGCTAAAGAATTTTAAATACCGTAAAAACTACTATTGTACTGATTAACATATAAAAAAAAGCATTTAAAATAAATAACTTAGAAAATAATGACAACTTTAGTATTAGACATTATTTTATTCTCGCTTTCTATCTTTTAGTACAGGAAAGAACGTGATGGACATGACGAGTCTCTTTCGTTTCTTTTATTTCCTCTGTTCCGTGCAATTCTTATTGCTTCTTTTATGGTAATCTGCAGATGTTCCGTCACACCATCTCTTCATCTCATAAATGGCTTTTGTCTTCATCGTTTTCTATTCCAAGAATAACTTTCTTCACAATAGGCGAAATATATTTCAAGTTATATCCTAATAATGTCTTAAAAATAGACAGTTTTCAGTCTTCTAAAATCCACTCATACTTCCTTCCTCTATAAGAATTTATAGTGGATCTACAACCATACGTTCTGCTATAAGAATACAAACTATTCTGTTATATTTTATTAAAATAAAACTGTATTTGTGACATTAAGTTTGTTAAATGATAATTTTAAAAATAAATAATTAAAAATTAAAATTTATAATGAAATATTTTCTGAAAATTAAGGTATAATTCGTTTATTTCAAATTTTAATTGTCTAATTTATAAATAACTTTTATAATTATAATTTAACTAATATTTTGATATAAATTACCTTACTTTAAATAAAATGTTTAATAATTATTATCTAATTTGATATAAGTTTAAATTATATTAAAGGATTTATTAATCCTTTTAATATGTTATTTTAATAAGATTATAATTATAGTGAATTATCTTGTTAAATTAATTTGTGAAATTAAAAATTTAATTTCGATTAATTCAAATATCATAATAACATTATAACAGACTATTATCCTAGTTTTAATATTTTATAACGATTTAAATTATTCATTTAAAAAAATAATGTTAAAATTTAAATCAAATCTGTAATCAGTAGTGAATAATGAGTTGTTTTTCAAAAATTAGATAATATAATTAAATTGTTATAAAATCTATAATTATGAACTAATAATAACTTTTGGTATAATTTAAATTTTTATAAACTCTATATTTGCTAAAATGTAGTTTATAGATAACTCATTTATCTAGTAGTAGACAGAATAAATTGTTTAGGATTAAGTTAAATAAATGATATTTTCTAAATCTCTTTTTAGCTGTCTCTTCCAAGGTGTCATCTAACTTATCTAAGTATTAAAATATGATTTAGCATTTGAAATGATATATCATCTGAATATTTATCCTGCTTATTTTTGATTTAGTATACGAAGTCTTCTTATTTTTTTATATTTTATTTATTATTTTATTCATTTTTTAAAAATTACTTCATATAATAACTGATTTAGAAAACTGTCTAATTAATAATATTTAATTAATATTTAATTCTTATATTTGCCGAATGGAAATGCTTGTAAAGTTAGATGTTATATATTTGTTTTATGACAGAATAGGGAATAATTGTGATTTTAGATTGTGCAAGATCCTAGGCAAGTGCATCCCCTAATATAAATTTCTATAACATAAATCATATGTCACACGATACTAGATATTGTAAAGATCGTGGATTCTAGCTAGTATTGGATTTTGAATACTGGATCAAGATAAAGTATCGGTAAATGTAAATTTGTCTCTCTAAACTCTCTAAAAACATAGACAAAAGCCTGTGTAGTCTATAGCCATCTATCACTGATTGGACCTGTAATTATTTTGTCCATCTCATATTAATTTCAGTTATTTATTTCCATTGTACAATACATACGTCTAACTTTATTTATCTGTATTAAGTCATTAAGAATAGAATTTGTATTAAGAATAGTCATTACATTAATTTACTAATTAATTTCTTTGTTTTTATAAAATTAAATATATTAGCCTTAATAATTAAATTAAAAAAAAACAGTTAATTACCAATTGAAAAATGCATGAATAGCCTATATTTTTAGTTTATTATAACATTATCAAAAAAATGAATATATTCAATTTTAATATACTAAAATCTATAGTTTTCTTATTTTTATTGGGTTAATTTTAATTTATTTAAAGTATTAAAATAAATAAACAGAAAGAAGACGTTTTTTGGTGCGTAAACAAATGATGCGGCGTAGAGTTGTTGTCAGTCTACCATGATGAACGGTTTTCGGCTCAAGAGATTTCTAAAGGATGCTTTCGACATGTCAAAACTCAACATGTATCAATAAAACAAATCTCTTTTCCTTTGTACTGACAAGTCAGTTACGTTATGAGAAAGAGCTACAAAAAGTTATGATAAAGTTAAATCATTTTTATGAATTTTCTGATAACTTGTCGATTTTCTTTTTTTTACTTTAACTAAAATATCGATTTACCGTTTCATTTAAATAAATATTTGTTATGTCAAGATTTCAGTTTTTTTTTAATAATAATGTAGATTTTAAAATGACTAAGTACCACTACACTTTTATATTTAGTATTTTGAAGTACACAAAAAAAATATGACATCTTATCCTCAGGCAAAAATATTTAAACTCATTACATTAATTTTTCAAAAAAATTCTGTTAACCAGAAGAAAAAAAAGTTCTGAATATGTTTTAATCAGAACTTTTATGTAATGGTTTGCATAGAAGTGGATAATGTTAAACTATGGTGCAATCTTGCTTGCATTGTAATAGGATAAGAATTGTGGCAACGATTCATATAGCAACATTTTAAAATAATTATTTATTGATTTTTCTAAACATTTAGTAAAGAAATAGTTTTGTAAATATTTAAAGTATAGTTTTAGTACAAAAATTAATTCTAACCTTTAAAGGTGTGTAGATTGAATGGGTAGTCACTCACTTGAAAGTTGTTTCATACTAATGTATGAGTGAATAATCAAAAAAACTAACTTGTCCAAGCAAATGACCATGGTTCAAAGTTATGTGATCATTCATTCATTGCTGCACATTGTAATGGTTTGAGATGAATAATTAAAGACATTTGAATTTATTTTTATTTAGATAAATTCAAAATGGCAGATGAAATAAATAAAAAGAAGAAAGCCTACAGACGTTTTCAATACAGGTATATCTCGACTTACGTCGTTTCGAGTTACGTCGTTCCCGATTATACGTCGTTTGTCAAAAAAGTGAACGGAAAAATAAAAATCAAGTTTAAGTCATTTTATTCGACTTTACGTCCGTCCACCACAAATATTGAAGTCGTAATATCACTAGAAAAGCGTTTAAAGCACATAAATCATATTAAAATATATACATTTACAAGTATGTACTGTATTTACAGTACAGTACATGCATTCGTAAATTTAGATTACTTTTTTCTGTACTCTATTATAAACTAAAATTTATTTGTTTGTAAGCTTAAAATAGATTCTTATTAACCATATATTATTAAAAATGCATTAATAAATAAAATAGAGAACTGGGAATAGTAATTTATGGTTTTTCCTAGTGACAAGTAGATTCGGAGACAAGTAAATTCGACTTACGTCGTTTTTCTGGAACCAATTACCGACGTAAGGCGAGGTATACCTGTATAGTGAAGAAAATTTGTATGCAGCTGTAGAAGCAATAGATGAAAATAAAATGAGTGCTAATAACACTAGCAAAAAATTTAACATTCCAAAAGTAATTTTAATAAATAAATTACATGGAAAATTACCAATGGAGCCAAAAATGGGCCCCGCAGCAACTTAATTAAAGCGGAGGAAGACACCTTGAAAAAATGGATTATTGGAAAAGCCGAATTGGATTTTTCCATGCATCCTGATGAAGTAAAAGACGCAGTTCAGAAAGTTATGAAAGATATGAAACGAAAGAACTCGTTTAATGATGATCGCCCAGGAAAAAAAATGGCTAAAGCTTTTTCTAAAAAGACACCCTAATATAGCAGTAAAGAATACAGAAGTGATATCCAAAGCTCGAGCAGCAGTTTCAAAAAAGATGATAAGGAATTGGTTTCAAGAATTAAATAATTATTTGAGAGAAGAACATGAAAGTGATATTCTGCAAAATCCTTCCCGTATCTTCAATGCCTATGAAACAAGGATGCTATTTTGTCCAAAAACTGGCAAACCTCTGGGACCTAAAGCATATAAGAACTTTTATAACATTTCATCAGGACAAGAAAAACAGTGTATTACTGTTTTGTGTAATTTTTCTGCAAGTGGCCAGTCAGTGGATCCTATGATAGTGTTCCCATACAAGAGAATTCCAAGGCATATTGCAGATTCAGTTCCAGATGGCTTTGCTGTAGGCAGAAGTGATTCAGGATGGATGACAAGTGCCATATTTTATGAATATGTTGCAAATGTCTTCTACCACTGGCTTCTGGATAAGAATATCCATTTTCCTGTATTATTGCTTCTTGATGGACATAAATCACATATAAATGAAAAACTGTATAATTTTTGTGTTGAGAAAAGAATTCTCACGTTTTGTTTGTTGCCAAATGCAACTAATATTATCCTGCCTTGTAATGTTGCAATTTTTCGACCGCTTAAATGTCAGTGGAGAAATGTTGACAGAAAACAATTAACAATCATCAGTTTCTAAACCTAACTTTGCAGCTTTATTCTTTGAAGCTTACAAGAAAGCTTTGAAATAGGAAACGATTCAACATGGGTTTGAAACATTTGTTTGTTTCCTTTTGGTCCAAATGGGGTAGATTATTCAAAATGTATTTTTGCTAGGCGTCAAGAAATTGATTTAATAGGATAAGAAATTGGATTATTAGAATTTCTAATCTTGATTATTATCGTCTGAGTAAGGTTTTCCTGAAATTTATTTCTTATAAATGTCTTAAGTCTTATAAGTCTTGAATTTTATAAGGCAGGAAGTCTATAGATTGGACACGTTATTTTATTGATACCTGTAATAATCATAATATTAATCTTATAAATGATAATTTGGATCAATCTCCTTGTTAACATTTTAAATAATTTTTTATATAATACAAATGGAAAAATAAATAATAGCGTATATAATTGTTGGTGTAAGGATTTAAATGTCACTTTTTTTTTATAATTCTTTATATAATCAAGATGTTTCCCTTAATATTTTGTCTTTATTTATAGAGGCTAGGTGTAATTCATTGAACTTTTTAAAGTGTTTTGTTTTTTAAGAAAATCTGTTGATCTTTTGTTTTAGGGGGAGGGCGATTCCTTTACTATAAATTTGGCCTTATTGCTGATGTTGTTTGGGAGAATGTCAGTTCTGTGTCTTTTTTACTAACTTATTTATAGCTTAACTATAGTTAAGCAATTTGCTTATTTTTGGATGTTTTATTTTTATTAATTGGTATTTTATTGACAGATGCTCCTACACTTTAAACTTTAATTATTACATTTTAATTTTAAACCTTAACTTAAATTTAAATTATTACTTATATAATTTATTATTGTATAATTTTGTTTGTGACGTATGTTCATTGTATGTAAGCTTTTTGTTTTTTGGGAGATGATATTGCCCCCTGCATCAAAGAGTGTATCCAGTAGTCTATACAGAATAAAAAAAATACTGGTGCAACTACCCTATATATAATTTTTTAAAATATTGATATAAGCTTTTAAAAACATCAAAATAGTGCGGTCAAAGACCTCCGGATTCATTTTCATTCCCTCTCTGCAGAATCCCATAATGAAATTCTGCAGAGTTTAGTTACGTTTAATACTCTCTTGTGCAAAATATTTCTATAATACATTTTATATGAGAAAGCATTAAAACTTTGAAGATGAATCAGAACGTTACAAAAAAAGAAAAAGCCAATTTGTTATTTATTATAATAAAACAGTAAAAGTTTAGTGATATATAATATTAAATTAATAGTAGAATGTAAAAAAAAATGCAGCCAAAAAATTATTCTTCCAAAATATTTTATTTATTTATTTTTAAAATTATTAATTCGAAAAGTTTTTTAAATATTAGAAACAGTTTATTTAAATATATTATTTTATACTTGTCTTCTTAAACGCTTTATTAGTAAGATTTTTGGTGTAAATCAGTTGACACCTATAGAAACTGACAGATTTGAGACGTTTTACATATTGTATTTTAACCTTTTAATTGTAGTTTCCTATTGCAATAAAATATCTAAATATATAAATAAAACAGTTAGTAAAAATTTAAATTTATTGAAATATATTGTATAGAACAAGCATTCATAGGATATAATCATTTCTCGCTTTCGCAAATCAATCAGTCAGTATTATAGAATTAAGATATATTTTTTTTATTTGGTCATATATATAATTGTAAAAATAATTAATCTAAATTGAGAGGATGGTTTAAAATTTCACTATGTAGGGATTTCGAATGAAATCAGTATCCACATATAATTTATAAGCTTACATAAAACATATGTATAAGTTCCTAAAGAATAACGATCCGAACCGAATAGTTTCTTATCCAATCATGGATTTCTTTTATAGGTTTCAGGACGTAATTTTATATCATGCCTCATCCTAACTATTCGATCCCATTCGGTGTCTGTTCGACTAGTAATGGATTTTCTATGGCTTTTGTAAGTGTCCTGCGGGGACAGAAATAAATGATACGAGAAAATTGTTATGTTAGACTATCTAATTTAATTCAATTTGATTTTCGAAATTAAACCAAAACATATAATTAAATAACAACAGAATATCTTCAAATATTTACGAAACACTAAAATGATTAAATATTGAATTGTTTTTTTTTTCGAATTTTCGCATTTTTTTATTAATTTACTCATCAATTATTTGACTAATGAATATTTTCGTCATGCAATTAATCATTGTTGTTTTTTGACGTAATTTTTATGGTAATTACCAAATGAAATTTTAGTAATAATACGGGTGGCTGTATAATTGCATCGATAATGTAAACATACTATTATCGTGTAAATTAACATTGATGATACAAAGAAAATAAATTGACTTATTGATCTGTGAAGAAATTTCTCAAAAGGATACTTTATGATTTATGTTCTTACTTAACTCCAAGCATCCTGCACAATATGAAATAGGAATTATCGTATACAATTTTCAGTTAGCCTATAAATTAAAGCTATAATTAGAAGGGTTTATTTATCATATCAAATGTACAAGGTATAGGGGAGACCGGGGCAAGATCGACATGTTAAGCTTTACTTAAATTTTGTGTAATAAATACTGCTGTAAACTGAAAAAAAAGCTTTGCATATTGTCTATTGGAATGTTACCTTACTATAGAACTGGTTAAAATCAGTTTGGAAATAAAAATAATTAAAATAATTACAACTTTACAAGAAGAGAGAAATTGACGAAGTTGCCCCGGGTATAGGGGCAAGATCGGCAACTTCTCTCTTTTTGTAAAGTTGTAATTATTTTAATTATTTTTATTAAAGTTGCCCCTGGTATAGGGGCAACAGTAATGGGGCAAGATAGGCACGTATATAAAATTATGTTATTAACAATGTATAAGTTGGAATTCACTATTAAAACAAAGAAATACAAATCCAACACCCATTTAATATTATTACAACGAAATGCAAGTTCAAAGACATATATACATGAATAACAAATGCAAACATGTTTTCATTTATCATCTGTTTGATTTTTATCCTTTGCTTCTAATGTGGCTTTATGTTGCCGATCTTACCCCGCTAGTCATGATTTCGAAACATTAAGTACAACCCTGAGAACAGAATGCCAAGCCACGATCTGGCCACGTGAATAAGTTGAAGTTACATCCTTCTAACAGGAAAAGTAACTTTCGTTATCATGGAATTATAACAAAACCTGCCAATTCAATATAAATGGAAAAAAAATATTATATGGAATTGAACGAAAATGAAAATTTGCTTGATAATTCAACTACGCTTGTTGGAGAACAATAAAAACACTACACTCAACAAGCCACCAATAAAACTCAACTGCCTAACCTATAACCAAAGTCTCCTTTTAATTTGTTTTTAAAAAAAAGCGCTTGACAAACTTGCCCCGCATGCCGAAGTTGCCCCGGTCTCCCCTACAATCATAAAAACCAAACAAAATTATTTAAATTTAGTTTTAAGTAACATTGTAACAAGTTTACCGACTGAAATTATTACAAATATTACAGGAAACTGTGTATGTTAATCACCACCATAAATTAATTAAAATGCCAAAATTAAAACTAAACAAGTTACTTTTTTTAAAAATAAAGATTTTTGTCATTTATAATGATGCAAATATCTCCATTTATTATAATAAAAGTAGTTAACTGAATTTTGTAACAGATGAGCCTAACTTTTAAATCAATTAAATAATATATATTTATATATTATTCACACAAAAAAGCTTTTTTAATTTATATATTTTCTTGAGATCTTAAAGTTGATTTATGCCTACTTACATTTTCGTTTTTTTTTTGTAGACAAGAAGTTAAATATTAAAGTATAAAAGGTTATTTTAAAAATTCAAAATACAAAGATTTGTTTTTAAATAAATTACACTTTTTAGTAAATATAAAAAATTTAATTAAGTAATGCATTACGTTACATTAAAACCAATAAAAATTATTATAGTTATTTTATTCCATGATAAAATATTTACTTTAATGTAAATAGAATGGATATAGATTTTAAGTAAAATTGGATTAAAATGTCCAACAAATATATTGCCAAACATTTTTTTTTTTTTTACGTAATTGACGACAGTAAAATTTTACTTGTGTTTTAAGAAGAATTTTATTTCCAATAATATATCTTTTAAAGCTTTTCGTTTAGACATTTGAATTGTATTAGTCTGTTTTCTAGAGTAGAAAAAACACGTAATAACGTTTACTGCCTGGTTGATGATTTGAAACTTGTCAGGAACAAAATCGACTTACTAACCCCAAGTAGGAAGAGATCAGTAGACAAAAAAAAAAAAACACCAAAAATCTTTGTTTATAATCTTGTTTTATTTCTTGCCATTGGTTGTAATTATTTAACTTTTATCTGAACTGAATTAGAAAAAAATTTGAATTATTATTGAAAATTTTCTACCGTTTGTTTTAAATATAAATATATAGAAATGAAAATTAAATTACAGAAAAAATTGTGCAACTTTATGTAATTTTAAAGTTTTATTTTTAATTAATAGTTTATTGTAGAGACAGTAATTAAATAATTGTAAAATTATAATGACTTATACATAGTTTAAATTATAAATAAAAATTTTAAATTTCTTTTCTTTCATTAAAATTAATTTCAATTTAAACTATTCAGACTTTTAATTTTTGAGATTTTTTTTCCTAATTTCGGGATGCTTTATTTAAATAATATTAACGGTTATTTCTAATCGTTTAATCGATTTTCCTATAAAAAATACAAGTTTTATTATGGATTTTTACTTGATCTTTAAACTCGCATTGTAGATATGTAAACTGTTTTGATAAAACGAATAAAAAGTGATAGAATAACAAAAATTTTTATGAAAATAATAATTGTAATATCACTAATCTCATTGTTAACGATACATTTTAATAAACTTGCATATCTTGGTATTATTTTCTTAAAACAGTAATCAATAATAAATTATTTAAATTAAATTAACATTTTAATAATTACAGCTTATTAGTAATAAATTATTTCATTTATTAATAATTTAATTCGAGCTAATTATTTGAAATAATTTAATTATTCAGTTAAGAGTTTAATGATTAATCGTTTCAATGTTAGTATACACAATCATTAATTAATAAGACCTGATTTAGACTTGTGAAATTCTTAAGAAAATAAGAGATAACAGCATTGTAAGGTGAAAACATTAAAATAAAATTCTTGAGATGGATTGTCACGGAAACAAATAGTTATCAAATATCTTGAAATTCTAATTTATAGAATTATTTGGTGTAAAGTTTAATGTTTAAGGTTGAAATATTCTCAATCATATTTTTAATGGAGAATAAATTTCTAAACAATTCAATTGTATAACATATTTGTAGACGTTTGTTGTGATTTGAAATAAACTTGTTGGATTTCTGCTTTCTTCTTCAGTAATCCTTTTTTCTGCTTCGCTTAAATTTTCTTTTTTAAAAATAGTTTTTTTATTGTTTTTTTTTTAGGATCTTCAATTTTTATAACTGGAGAAGTGAAATAAACATAAAGTTAATACTGTTTTCAATGCTTTCTAAGAGCATGCATCATCAGCATCTCTAAGAACACGTGCATAATCCGGAAAATCCAGTTCCTGCGTACAATTGAATACATATGCCTTAATTCGGAAAAAAATTACAGTTAGCAAACACTTCACGCGTGTTTCACCAAATTCTGCCAAAAACTAACTAAAACAAAGCGAACCCAGATGGTTTTTCTCAAATCATAAAAAACTTCCTTACGAATTATACGATTCCATTACACAATTTCTGAAAAAATTTCATTTAACATATTTCATTTAACGTATTTCATTTAACATATAATGGAAAACTAATTTCTGAACAATTTATTTGTTGTTCAGAAATTAGTTTTCCATTGACAAACAGAACGCACCACTTCCACTTTAAAGATCTGGAAACTGATGAAAGTAATTCGGGAAGAAGATTAAAAATTTTACTTAGCTATTAAAAATCACAAGTTTCAGTTTAAAGATTCACAATTTACAGAAATTCAACGTTCATCCACAAGCTTTTTATAGCTACAATCAGTATTGCCAGTATCAATAAAAATCAAAATTCCTATTTTTGGATGCCGCGTACGTTAACGTGATTTTATCTTACAGTATTTTTAATAAAATGATTACGAAGACATTAAATAATTATTAATTTAAATTATATATAAACATAGGATAAGTTTCAATAATACCCATAAAAGTGTTATGCTACAGCTCTCGACTATATTTCACGACACCTCGATTAAAAATCAGTGACCTAAACTGTAGCTTCTTCAGCTTACGTGTAAATTCAGCTCTGATGGAAACGACCAATAAAAAAATACAAATATAAAATAACATATTTTATCATGCAGTGAGAAAATATTGAAAATTCGACTTCTTCGTATTCTGTTATTACGTCAATGTAAGAAGTTGAGGACGTAAAATGTCAAAAAAAAAAGAGAATTATCGAACTATTTTTGATATTTTCTAATGTTGAATAACTTGCTGTGATACCAGGTGTTGCACAAGAACAGTAGAAGATAAAGACTGGAGTCAACATTTTGAAACGTTTTAAGCGTAAATATCTGTCAAAACAAAATTCACATAATTTATATATACGGTATATTATTATAAACCGGTAGTTTAATATGTTTCAATATGCTATCAAGTAAAATATTAAAGAAACTACCAAAAGCACAGGCTTTGATTAAAGAAATCTTAACACAATACAGATTAAATATTAAAACATCTGAAAAGTTTCTTCATTCTTTTAGAATAAATGAAAGAAATGTTTTCTTTTATGGGTTCTTATGATGAAAAAGTTATTTCAAGAATCACTTAATGAAAGAAATTGATCCGATAGAAGCTATTTATCATGTCAATCAAATTACTTTTGATTCTATTTACTATTTTGAAAATCAATAGCTGTCATTTAAGCGTGCTGATCAAGATAAATCAATACGCACGTTATGATGGAAGGGGAATAGAAAAACAAAAAAATAGAAGAAAAATTACATTTCATATACAAAAAATAATAAATTTACGTTTGTTTTTCCAAATTTTATTAATTAAATTTATTAATTTTCTCCATCAAGCATTAACTTACTGTTAATTAATTTAAAACAATCAATGATTAAATTTGAATAAAAAAAATTCAAAATTATTTATTTTATATTTAAATTAATATTTAAAACTTACGCTAAAATAACTAACATTTAAAACAATTTACTTTTAGATTTATAACTGAGAAATTAAGGTATATATTTGTATTTTGGCAACTTTCCATTCGGTTTGTTAACATTACACAAAACGAATTGTTTCAAACTAATATATTGTATTATAAATGATCGATAACAAGTGATAAAAGTGCTTACTCCTCAACTTCAATCGAAACTTCTATTTTTAAAGATAATAATATCCTCTGGTTAAGATAGAAATATCTTCTTTCACATCGATTCTAACTAGACTAGCTTATGACTATACTTAGCGGAAATAGTTTTTTTTTTTTTTTTGGTCGTTGAATGTAATATTTTTAACTATATTAGTTGACTATTTTATAAATTTTTATATTTTCGAAACAATTAATTAATCCCATTTAGTTATGATATTAAATACGATATAATAAATGTAATATTTATTTATTTAATAATTTATATAAAGCTCATACCTACTGGTGAGATCAGAGATGACATGATCCTTACAGTAATAGTAGTTTAATATTTAATTTAATACGGTTCTATGTTAATTATTAATATAAAGTATATCGATATTAATATAAACTACAGGAAAGTGAGTATAAATATAAACATTAATTTCAAATATTTAAATATAACTAATCTTAAAATGTTATATATTTAATGTTCTTAATACTTTCTAAAAGATAAATAACTTTAGTCGAAAGTATAGAAAACTGAATTAATAAGTAATATTTTAAAATACTAGTTTAAGTTGAAGAGAGTCGACTGATTCAATCTTGAAGAAACTAAAAAATTTAATTCTCACTGACAGTTTGAAAAGTAAAGAGTTGGAAATATATATATATATATTATCTCAAGCTGTCAATTATTAATATTTTATATATAAACGTCAATCTAAAAGTTTTCTCGTACAGAATAGTAAACGATTTAGCATTAGAAAAATCGTTTGTCTTTTAATATTGAAGTATTTCATTCGAAAAGTATATAATTTTTAATGTTTTTAAAATTACAATCATTTTAAAAATGTAATTTAAATATAAGTGTAAAAGATAAATAAAGAAAAATTTTAATTTTATTAAAAATTTTCATTTCCATTTTTATAAAATTTTGATAAATGAACCAGATGTTAAATTTATGGATTGGAAAGCTATACCATTTATCTCGATATATATTGAGAAGTAGAAACCGAGAGTGTTGTTCTTTTGACAACGAAATTTATGAAGTGAAGAATAGCAGTATCCGAACTTCTTAATGATGTGAGAGGAATTTATTGAAGATTGATCGATTCCAAGTTCAATCATTTATCTATAATGGTTTCCAATGCTATTTGAAGACATTAATAGAATAGTATCTATCCATTTCCTTTGCTCATATATTACGTGAAGATACACGGATTTTACTTCAAACATTTCTCATTTTTAACGGTGAGAAAGACGATTCCATAAATACCAATAAACCAAGTTAGAACTGTAATTCCGGTTTATATTACTTAATTTTTTCACATTTAACATAATTTTTACGTCAGAATTGACTTATATCGTTTATACTTTGATAATTATTCCTAATTTTTAGTATTTAACTTTACTTTCTTTAAATCAAGTGTCTTTAAATAGTGATAGTACGCCATTACATTGTTTAAAATATACACTTAGTGTATATTTTAAACAATGGTTATTTGTAGAATAAAAAAATAGGATGAAAGGTTTTGATAAATGCGACTTACGTACAGTGTCCTTAAAATTATGTTTACAATTACTTAATATAAATCGTAAACAGATCTCATATTCGTGTCATATTGTAATATCTGACAATAAATAAGCTGTCTTCAGCAGATATCGAATTTTGTTAGATCTACGGAGATTTATGGTAATGGAACTTAAGTCTTATAGTGTTTAGAGAGTCCTCGTAGCAGAAACTGTGAAAAACTACCAATATGCCGTTCTAACATTATTCAGACTTCCTATCAGAAATATTTTCGTGTTTGGGATGTTCGAAGTACGTGACTTTTATCCTTAAATTTTGCTTACGAAATCCTTCAGTAGACAAATAAAAGAGTAAGTATGTAAAATCAAAATAAATGAAGAACATGTTACTAAAAAGAGAAAATATATGGCATACTAGAATAATGTCTTTACAACTGGCATTTAGATAGAATATTGGTATTCATACATGCTTACATGACTAGAAAAATATCCAGATATTTTATTTCAACAGGAAACTAAAATTCAATTAGATTTTGCAATAAACAAGGGCTTGGCAAGAATACTTAATAAGTTTCTATGATATCAGATTGCTTATTGCTGACAAGATAAATTTTAATGCTATTCTCAAAATAAAACTTTTAAACATCGTGTGTATTGTTTGAATGAGTTTATGAATACATTTTTAGCTTCTTTAGTTATAAAATAGTCTTTATAACTAATGTTTTATTAAGCTTCAGTTAAAGAAAAGAAAAATAATAAGCATATATCGTCGTCTTATGACCAAACAATATTATTTCAGTAGAAGCACATAACTGAATTCCATCTCAATCATAAACAACTTGTAACAAATGAATTGAAACTCTCAGTCTCTATTTATATACTCTAAAATATGCCAAATTGTGAAGAAATCTATTAATAATTCAATAACAGGTAAATTTAAGTCGAACAAACAGCTTCTGTCTCATAAACTAGATAATCAATCGTTGAATGCATGAAAATTTGACAATTGTTGAGTTTATAATTACTGAGAAGAAAAAAAGGCTTTTTAAATAACCAGAATGTTCAAAGCATAACATTTTCTTATGAATTTTTCCATAGTTTTAAATATCGTCATCATATTAAGCAAATTTAACTGCAAGGAATATCAGCATTTCATCCATTGTGTGTAAATTAGAAAATCCAAAAGCTAACTGAAAAGATCTCAGATTACAAGCCTGAATACATTTAATTTGTTTTGAGATTTTCATTGTTTTAAAATTATAAAGTTATTTGCAGCAACAACTTAAAAGATTATAGTAAAAAAGTTTTATCTTAATACACAAAATCAAAATTATAATTCAAAATAATTGTATTTGTTGTTTAAATTTAAAAAAAAAAAACTATAACAATTGTTTATTTTATTTGTTTTCTTATTAAATTTAATTTGTCATAATTCAATGTTTTTAAACGTTATTTTAACTGTATTTGATTTTTTAAAAATATTTTTCTATACAATGCTATTTTTATGAATTGAAATTTCAAAAATTTCAGTTTCAAAGTTATGCTCTGTATTATTCTTTTTCAATTTTTAATAACAGTATATAAACACAAAACTTAATCTTCTGCAAAGAATAGTCTTTTATAAAAGGTTTTAAATCATTTTCTAAAATAATATCCTTTAATTTACATTAGATTATTAAACCACATTCATTCCTTCTGTCTGAAATACAGGTGACGAATAACAATCAAACATGAGATATAACAAATATGATTAATTCTAACAGAACAAAATATTTGTCATATTGTATTATAATAACTAGAACTTAATATCAAACAATAGAAATCGAACAATAGAAATCGTGAGCCGTTCACAGCCCGGCACACGTATTTGTAAAATCTAAGTGACTCGTACAACATGGAATTCATATAACATGGAATTATCTACAGTGTTATAGGGGGTCTACTGTATTTATTATATTGACGTTTGTTTTACTTTAAAAGTTACGCATCTATTAAAAAACCGTTTTATATTTAAAACTCAATAAAATTTCATAAATTACATTTTACATGAAAGACATGGAAAAAAATATTTTGAAGTTTTGGTTTAAAAAAATCTGGTTAAGATCTGGTTAAAAAATTCAAATACTAATCTTTTATTTTTTTAAATACGTTATAAATGATTTTCATATATTATATCTGTTTTTTTTAATATTATAAAATCAGCTATTTGTTGTATTAAAAATTATTTTATAAAGTAAATAAAAAGGTTATTGGTTTCAATAAATTTTACAGCCCATAAAAATTCTTATTTTCTCTTGGCAAAAGTGCATTATATTTTGTTGACTCGTAGAGTTCATAATTTTTTTTAATATTATTACTCAGAAAAGTTAAATCTTTTAACTTATCTTAACAAGAATTTATGTTTTTAAAAGCTGGGATCTAATCTAAACTTATCTGTTTGATGTTTTCTGAATTTCCGTATCTAAATATATTGAAAAATTCGAGTTAAAATTGTACCAAAAGTCTCTTTGCGCTTGATTTACATAAATTTTTTTTATTTTAAATTAGTTTTTTGAATTTTATCAGTAAAAATTGATTTTTATTTAAGTAAAAATATCAATTCTATAATTACATTAAAACTTTTTTAATAGAAATAATCAAAAATATACTATTTTAAAAATTACAATACACAACAATTGAAAGTAGATCACTGTATTTATATTTATATCAATTTGATTAATGATTAAATACTGAATTAACTTTCATTAATATAAACAAAAAATTTCCATATTAAATTCGAGAATATAAAGAAATAAAAGAATATAAAAGTCTAATTACATTTACAGCGAAACTTTCGTTTCGAGTGTTTCTGTATGCTGAGCAAATAACTGTTCAGGTAAGAGAATGGTAAGAGAAAAATCAAATAAAAGAGAAAGGACTTTGGCTAAGAATCAGGAAGTACAGCTAACGTTGATAAAGTAAGCAATTTGATTGCATTAAGCTTAATACAAATCCCAATGCGTCAGTGATAAAAGATTTACAGGAAACATATGTTGTTACATAGAAAGTCAATATATCACTGACAATTTCCTTTAAAAATAAAATGCATTTTTCACTATTAAAACAATTTTTACGAATATAAATATCGTAACTGACGATTCAGTATTAATTATTACCTAATAACTTTTATTCAAATCAAATTTAAAAATATATTAATACCAAACCACAAAATCTCTTCATAAAACTTTGAATTTTGACAATAAATTATACGTACTTATTAGAATATTTAATGCTACTTTTTTATAAATATTAATATTTATTTATCCAAATAAAGAAAATAGGGAATAAATCATTCTTAGTGTAATCAAGAACTTTGCTATTAAAGAAACTACTTTCTATCTAGAAGTCAAAGAAAGTGAGATCAATGAAGTCGTTCTATTTTGATTTTATATATTGTTATAACAATATACTGTATCTCTAGGCNTTTTGAAATCGTTATATAAAATTTTTAAAGGTATAATAAACAATAATGATAAATAAATACTATAGAAATTTCATTCCTTTATATTTAAATTTTAATATAGGCTATTAATTAACATTATTAGAGATTTTATAGCAATAAAATATCATTTCTCATTTTGTAATTTTCTTTTTTGTTATAAAAATTTTTATTATAGGCTTACACATAAATTTTCATTTCATAAAATATACTAATCTGAATCAATGTAAATAAAAACCGTGTAATTAAATGCAGCCATTTACAGTGAGTTTAGCCACAAATGAGAAGTATAACTCTACATCAAGCTTCACTTGACAAAATGTTTATTAAACCGTTTCCTTTCATATTTTCTTAAATTCTTTTATTAACTATATGAATACTGCTATAATTTATGTTACTGGAAAGTTTTATTATTAAAGACAAAACAAATTTTACATTGGAAATCGTTTTGACATCTCATTATTTTCGGAAAAAAATAATTGTAAATGTCGAATTTTCCAAGAGATAGCCTTATTCAATTTTCATTCAATCGTAATTTTTAATTAAGTTTCTAGAACATGTAATAAATAATGCATGAAAAATATTGATTTACAATATTTCATTAACTGATAAAATGTTCACTTTTTGAATCTCTTAAACTTCTATTTAGTTACTTAATACTTTAAGTTTAGTGTATATTTTGAAGAGGTGAAGAGATTCGACTACCATGAACAATCCCTTCCCTGGGTGATCTTATTGCTTTGGATAAGGGAGTAGTTCGGTTAAGAAAGCATAATACAACGATATTGCGAGTACTCTCCTATTCGGACTGGGATGTATCTAATAAGAATCTATATTCAGTAATAAGTATTAAGTTTTAATAATGCTGTTTATAGTGTGCATCACATAAGACTACTTCTATGTTTTTCTTTGCAGGTTTCTTACATTTGATTCTTGAATTACAGTTATTTTACACTTTTACGAGTACAACAGATTAATGTAGATACGATTTTACTCTGTTTAACTCGTAAATTTTAAAAATGTAATCACTTTTATTTGTATAATCTTTTTAATTGTTGAGAATTTATTTTATACTCGCTATAGAATTATTCATTTTATAAATAACTAGCAGGTAGGCCCGGCGTTGCTCGGGCAAAAGTAACGATAGCGAAGATTAAGATTATTACGTTATAGTCAACCTTACCCGTTTTCACAGAATGCAAAAACTGGATCCCCCGTTTCCAGACTAATTAGAGAATTTTTACATGGGTCTAAAAATATCTTCAATTTCCTGCAAAAACGAAAACCAACTGCACTTTCTCTTAAAACGTCGCTTTCTCTTAACAATTCCATTGTTACGTAACACGTCCATTGTTGACACTTCCANATATATAGATCAGGCATATAAAGTGATTTGAATTTTGCATTTCAAACGGTGTTTTTACAATTTTTCGAAATTTTATTTAATGTTTTGATGGTCTTCTTTTCTATGTTATTTGTTTGCGTTATTTTAAATTAACTTAATCTTGATGTATTTTAAAGCCGAACTTTAGTTACGATTAATTTATTTTGAAATAAAATTTAATTTAAATGTGGAAGACCGTTACGAATGTAACGGAAAAGGCGATTATTAGATTCTTAAGATGTAACGACTAAATTAATGCTTTATTTGACAGGAATGATTCCTGTTGATAAATTTTTCTGTGAAAAGAACCTAATCGTTTTGATTGAATAAACAAACAACTTTTATCGGTGGCGAATCGTGAATTTGTAGCTGCCGTGGATAATACAAAGACTATTGTGTCTATAGTAAAACTGTCCAAAACAGAACCTTAATAAAACGGAAACCTGTCTGAACGGATTGTGCCAGTGCCGTTAAATTCGGTTTACACAGGTTTCACTATAATCATTCCTATTTTGACAGAATTCATAAATAATGAATAAAACAGCAGTAATATTACCTTAACATTTAACTATTTGTTGACAATATTCTAAAGTTACTTTCTACTAAGAGAGGTATTCCTTTCTCATTTAGAAAATGGGTCTTATTGAAATTTATGTATGCTGGTCAGTCTGTACGCCTCTCACTTCTTAAAAAATTGTAATACAGTACAGCCTCGATTATCCGACCCAATTGGGGACTGGGGTTGGTCGGATAATTGAAAAGTCGGATAACCGAAAAGTATGAAAAAATCCATTATTAGTGTAGTATATTATTATATCCCATGTAATTAGTATATTAGTATATCGCTATTAACCTACT
>NW_019384841.1:330192-339463 GCF_000671375.1 Centruroides sculpturatus
CCCCCAGCATCCAGAACGCCATAACCGCCGAGCACCGCCGCATCATCGGACACCTGAACTCGCATCAAGGACGCAAGATCGTCAGTAGCTACCTCATTGAGCCCCGGGGCACAGAAGAAGCGAAACCTCAGCCGGCCAACGAACTTATTTTGTTATTCCTGTTGTGTAAGTTAACTTCATGTCAAAATAAACGGTTTTCGTGTAAGACACTTGTCATCTCTGTCTCCTACCGCCACCACCCACATACGGTTTGACCCTAGGTTTTCCTGACGCGCAATTAACGTATTGCCCCCAAAATCGGCGAACTTACAGATAATACAAGTGCTAAGTCGTAAGTTTAAGTATATAGTAGTATAAATAACAGCGAGTATATAGAAATTTACAATTTTTATGTTTTTATATAGTGTACTTGATATTTCTATAAATATTTCTATGAATAATCTTTTAAATTGAAATACCCTTTATTATCTAAAAATAGATTAAACTGGTCGGATAATAGTAATAAACTTTCAAGTATTTATATAAATGTAAATAAATAAATAATAATTTTTCCCTTATGTTTATTTACTTATAAAGCTGAGAAAAATGGACATAAATCTAGCAAAGAGTTGCTTAAATTTCCCGGAAATAAACAAGACATAGCAGAAAATTAAAATTGTTTGGCTTCATTTCTTATGAGGTTTTATTTAAAAAATAACTTTTATATTATTATAAACTGATCAAAAGTTTAATTTTGAGGGTGGAGTTGTCGTTCCGGTGTTATATTGCCAGTACATAACTGAAAAGAAATAGCTAAATTTCATTACTTAAGAAAAATCTCTGCAAGAATACCAAAAAAAAAAAAAAACTATTAATTACTAATTTAATTTATTCCGGAATTTCTACTTAAAAACAAAATAAAATGAAATACATAAAATATTTGATTAAAATTTCAAATTGTCGAAAATTATACAAAACTTGTTTAAAGTTTTTAATATCGAGATACTTCGTTTAAAAAGAAAAATATATAACGAAGCAATTTATGTAAGAAGTAGAGATTTAATTTTCTAGAAAGATGTTTTATATTCGAAATTCAAATAAAAATAATTATTTTATTTAATAATTTAAATGGCTTACTTTATATACATTTCCATTGCAAGTAGAATATTTTGAAATTGTAATTCTTTTTGAGCATTTAAATTCATAGGAGAACATGTTTAAATCAAGCGTATCAGGATATAATTTACGTAATGAATGTTAGCAACATACTAAAAACACCGAAAACAATAAATGTTGCACTAAAATTTATTATAACACTCGCAGCGATAAAAATGTCATTACGAAGCGAAGTATTCAATAAAATAAGAAAATGTCAGATCAAGACATGCGGGTCTAAAAAAAAAATTAATTCTGAAAAATAAAGAATGTAATAATTTAATAACTTCTTTTATAAAAACGTCTACATTTATGTGTATTCCCTAGATTAATTATTGAAATGTGGAATATATCAGAAATAAATTTCATAAAGTTAGAAGAGTTCATTGGCATCATTCATTTATCTTATATGTTTTCTTCCGTTTTATATCCCCCCACTTCAATTGTTATTATACGGTAAATAATACAATTCTGTTTGTTTTCTCTAATTGATAACTATATAAATATTTACTCGTTCGACGAAATTTTTAAAAGGTTTTATCGACATGGTTTACGAAAATGTCATTTATTTTTATACGAGTATAATTAATGGCATGTTAATTGAGCTTTCAAAAAACAACAAGTAGAAGCAGATGTAATAAAAGAGATGAATATTCTAGGAAACGAGTTATTCCTTCGATAACTTCGTGAATTGTAAATGACACTTCAATAATCTAATCGAAATAAAGGATAAGCTGATTGTCCAAAACTATTAATGTTTTTGGGGAGTTCAAAAAGAAATTGGAGAATTAGTTTTCAGGTTAAGGAGATCAATTCCCATTGAACCACATAGTGGAATAGTAGTCTTTGTAAAACTGATATTAAAACTAACATAGTTTTCGCTTCAAATATAATATACTCTAAATAAGTATTGTGAAATTTATGCAATGATTACACGTATACTAAGAATGCAAGAGTTATGTTCGTAGAATTATCGAAAAAACCGACCCAGCTATTTTTGAAGTAATTATACTAACATCAGCCAACTGTACCGAAACGTAAGAACATATTAAATGAAATGTGGTATCTGTTTACATTTCCAAACGCTGGACATCTGATTTAAGCAAAAACTACATAGAAGCGCAGGAATCTTCATGCATGCAACAAAATAATTCAGGCAACGAGTTGCTTAACTTTCCCGGCAACATTTGGTGGAACCATCCGTTATCTTATTTTACTTAAAACTTTTTATATTTTTAACTATTATAAAATGGCCAGAAGCATAATTTTGAGAGTAGGGATGGGTTTTATAAAAAATTGTAAATGCTAATAACGAGTAAAATCGTCATTAAGACTGACCCTACCGTCGATACACACAGCCATCGCCGTAACTAGCCTTTTATGCGCCCGGTGCGAGCTTCTGTAGCTACGCCCCAAAATTATGACCCAAAACTTGGTCCAGGTCATTTCTGCGCCCTGTGCCTAGGCACCGCTGGCACCGCCTTAGTTACGGCACTGCACACAGCTCATTTATCTCCCCACCCTAAACGTTTAATCGCCAAAATGTAACAGTTCAATCCCCCTAATAAACAAACCTTTCTGCAAAATTTCAGAAATTTTCGACCAAAAGAACAGGAGTTATTAAGCTTCAAACAGGGTGAACAAAATCTTGCCCCCCACACACTAATATCCATACATACAGGAAAAAAAACTTAAATTTTGTATTTCTCGACGTTTTAAAGTGTCCTGAGTCCAAAAATGTAAAAATTTTGGGGATTATTTTTTGACCGCTTGCCATACTCTCCCTTTGTTTTACTCGTATATAACAACTGGAAAAGTAATATAAATAAATTGCATACATACTAGTCGGTCTCACTGATCGCATTTTAGTTCTGGAGGGCTAATACCTACATTGGGGCTAATTTCCCATAGAAAGTTCTCCCGGGAGGCATTTCCCCTTGACAGATCGTCCATCGCTGTATCCTATCATATGATTCACATCAGTTTTGTTCCTATTGACAAGATATAACTGAAATATTAATTCAAACAGCTTAAGAAAAATTTTAGTCAAGATCGGACTCGAAGTTTGTTCTTCATAGTATTATATCTCAGTAAATACGTATCCAAATGACTAATATTAATGTCAAAAGGGAAGTAAACATGTTTTAGATGAATTGAAATCATAACTTATTTTAAATAGCCGGTCGTTAAAACATTTTATTACAGGATCTTGTTTCAAACCTGTTCGGGATCATCATAACATTATGAATTCGAGACTCGCTTCAAGTCAGGTACTTACGTTGGTTATAAATCAAGCGGATTCAAAATGAACAAAATTGAGATCATTACGTTGACCAAAGTGCTTATATTTCACCTAACACATCTAATCCTAGCTTATAATAAGAATTATTTTTCTTTCCTCGACGGAGAACACAATTTTTGTAATTTATACTCTTATAACATTTTGTATAAAATATCAATATTTGAACATTTTTACAAATTATAATGATACAAAACTCTTGTTTTTTTAAATTATGCTGAATTTTATAAATTTATGAATATGTAGGCTATTCCTTCTTTCTGTTGAAAAAAATTAGTAAGTAAGATTTATGTTTATCAAAAACTAATAAAATTTTACACATATTTTATTAGAATATAAATTATTTTAGCTGAAACTTTGAAACTTTGTGTCCATCTTATTTCTTTATTAAAATATATTATTAAATATTTTCCCCTAGAACTATATTTTAGAATTATCCACGTAGAGATTGCTGCAAATATTTGGATTAGATTACTTTTACATCTTGTTACGAGTTACTGTCACAAACGTAGAAATATATGAAGACAATAAAATTTTATGTTGAATAAAGAGGTTATTCTTTTATCTATTTTATTTATTTTATTTAATTTTCCACTCATAATTAAAATAATATTTTATTTACCACTTCTAACTTTGTATAATTTCACAAAAGCAAAATAATGTTATTTCTTATAAAGTGTAAGTATTGACGTGCTAAAATTTAATAAATTTATTAATTAAACGCACGTAATTTAAAAAATATCTTTTGTGTGCATTCAAAACGTTAGTATCTATCAAAACGATATCCTTTGTCCCAAATTGACAAATGTATTCACAGTATAAAGTCTAGTACATATCAATACATGATACGGTCATTCGAGGAAACCCCAAAATTCAAACAGAATATTTTGATTGTGAATGAAATCGGAACTTATGTATTTCAACAACGTTGCAAAAGAACCGGACCATCACATAAAATCCTTTTGTGATTCTCCGGTTCTTTAGCAACGGAAAAATGTAGGCCTACCATTCTTCCAAGAAGAATTTTTATAACAAGTTTATATGGTTTATCAAATTCCTGTAACAGTAAGTTTAAATTAAATTCTCACATATGAGGTCCTTATTCTCTCTATCTTCTCAGTATCCTACAGAGACGTTCTTTCCTTTTTCATCACGTGAAAGTATATTTGAAATATTTAACGACCGATAAATAATTTAAATTTACGTTAAACAATATCAAATTATAGTTTATATGCGTATATAACAAATCTCCATTTATAGATATTTATTTTAAGCTATTTTATACGTATACTTATTATTGAGTAACACTTAATCCAATTCAATCTTACATAATTTGATTGCATATTATATACTCGTATAGTTTATTACTTGCTAGTAATAAACTATACGAGTTTATTACTAGCAAGTAAAACATTAATATAATATTAAATTGAAATAATTTTGCACATAATGTACAGTTACAAATTATAAAATTAATTTTATGAAGTTTTCATATCAAAAGATATAAAACATTCCAAATGCCTCCATTTTCCTTTACTTTTCTTTATGATCTGACACTGTCATGTATGACAGAAAAATTAATTACATATCTTTCAATTAAAGCAATTAAATTATAATTTGACAAGTTATCTTTTTAATTTTTGAACTTATTACATTTTTAATATTGATAATTACAATACAAAATGAAAATTTAACTTCGTTGAATATTTAGTTACACAATAATTAACCTTATTTTTTGTCTACGAAATTCTAAATCCATATATTTATTTAATTTATTTTCTAAATAATTTTCTGAATGTAGGTAAACTATTCATTATTATTGTAAAATATATAAATTAAATAATCTGATTTTGATTTTAAAAAAAATGTCTTTACTTGAATTACAAATTTTTATATCACAATATTATTTCAAGTTAGTGTCAAGATCTACTTTTATAAGTAATAAGAAAACTTTATGATATATTGTTTAGGAGATTTAATGAGATGCTATGAAACAGCACTTTGTTATAATATATAGAGCTTATATTTCTTACAAGTTACATGAAATAAAAATAACGTTGAACTGCCTCGTAAAATTTTTATTACTTCATTAACAACTGGGGACAAAACTTCCAATACATTTTTTACTTATAAGAAAATATTCTTTAATGTTTAAGCACTTAAATAAAGTATTTTTCTAATTAAATAAGAAAATTAAATTTAAAAAAAGGAATATTTTATTAATATTTAAATTATATTTTTTGAGATTTTTTAAAATAAGTTTTATATAAAACTCACAGAAGTATATTTAGAGTGTAGTTATTTTAAAAATAACAATAAATAATACAAATAGTTGAATTTAGATGCACATTATATCGAATGCTGTTTTTGTTTTTTGTATTACTTTCTAGAATTCAATAGCAAAATATTATCTTACTGAAATACAGATTGAGCCTGAAAATGTTGTAATAGAAAAACTTAATGGACGTAGCAACAATATAATATACTTCTTGTCGAGAAAGCTATTTCTTCTTGTCAATGTTGCATACAAAGAATAGAATGTCTAGTTCATTTCTCTGTGCATTTCAAATTCTTTGCTGTGGAGGAAAAAAGTATATATTGTCTTTCTTTCTAGAACTGTCGCATTTGATATTCTTCTTTTTATTATAAAAAAGAATTTGTACTTTTAAGATTAACAACATTGTAAGTTTTTATACTTTCTTCTCTATTTACTTGGTAACGTAAATATTTATATACAAACTTGAATACAAGAAATAAAATAACATTTTAATTTATTAATGTAGTTTTATTTCAAATTTTAATTCTAATTTTTTAATTTTTTCTTTGTAGACTGATATAGATATATATACTGTTTTAATTATATTTGTATATTAATAATATACTAATGTTGTGTGTTGAATGTTATGCATTTTTTTTTGTTTACTTTATCGATATTTTTCGAAAATAGCATTCATAGATTTTCTTTTATAACCATAAAAATTCCAAAAATATATCCATTGATATTTTATTCTTCTTCTTCATCAAATATTAATGAAGAACTGTCAAAACAGTACTTTGATATTAGATAAAGATCTTCATTTTATCATTTCTGGTAAGTATAATCATAAATTCAGATAAAATATTCATAAGTGGCTATTTAATAACCCTTTTAAATTATTATTATTATTATTATTTTAAATTTTTAGCATAATTTTTTTTGTTACTTTCAATCACTTATATTAATGATAATTTTTAAAAAGGATTATTTCTTCATTTAAAAATTTTTTAAACGTAAGTTTATTACATAAGTTAAACATAAATTTTTTTATGTAATTTTATTTAAAATGTATATTAATACATATATATAGGGAAGATAACGTATGCTTGTGTTTAATTAAAATAAAATCAATAATTGGTCCGTATATATTATGTTCTTTTATGATATCATTAAGATAAAAAATTGAAAAATAAAAAAAATTACTATTGCTTTTAGTTAGTTATGCTTTTATAATTCTGTTTGTCCACTTAAATAATAAACAGTTTAGATTCTTAAAAAGAGGAATAGAACAATTTGTAATAATTTTTCTACTGTGTAGGAGTGGTCTTCTTGGTAATTGGTAGCATCTTAAAAACCTTTATGATTATTTTACATGACATTAAAACTTTAATTTTTAATGGAATTAAGATTTTTTTTTGGAAAAATGATTATTTATATGAATTTTATTGTATTGATATAAACCAGAGATTGTGAAACTTAATAAATGCATTTATAACAGATCGATGTTCTAGATATTAATAGACATTTAGCTATATGTGCAAAATGTATTTAAGTCAACATTAATTTAAATTCCAGTTTTAAAGATTTGACTTTCTCATATATGTAAGATTTCAAATTATATATTTGCCTTTGAGTATAGTGTATAAAATATTTAATAAATTAATAAGAGATATTTTTTAAATAGGTGTAATTACAGAAAAAATGGATACTTTTTAAACATCATTTAATTAATTTTTTTTATAAATTTTATTGAGGAAAATAAGTAGGCCTAATTGAAATAGCATTATGAATGTAATTTTATTAAGTCATTTATTTTTCAATTTCAAAGACGTTCCAAATATTTTTTTAGTATATGTTTTTTTTTTCCTTTAAACTTTTAAATTATTTTCGTACATCAAAATTCTTTTCTTTCACATTTAAACAATTTTAAAATTATAATTTAGCAAAATAAATTTTTCAAAACTAAAACAGTTTAAATTTTAAAAATTTAATTTGTTAAAAAGACTTGAAAACAACAACGCACATTTTTCTATCTTGATTTACTCAAAGTTTTATAATTGTATTGGATGTTCTTTATTAGATTTATACTGCAATGTTTACTATTAATTATCTTATCCAAGACTGTTTAATTGTTAAACATGCATTATAACTTAATACAAAAACTCAAAATTTTATTAAAAGATTAAAAGTTTTTTAAACGTAATCTATCTGTATATCTCTTGAAAACAAAGAGAAAATCTCATTAAGTTCGTATTTCTATTACAAATATACAGGATGTCCCACTTAAAATCGTCCTAACTGTGACGATGAAATAATAGCTGTGTAAATTTTATAGCGAATTTTACAGAAACTATGAGGAAATTTATTGTTTATTTTATTATATTCAATATTTTTATGTATTTTATCGTCCTGGTCATATTATTAATAACATACAATATATTTTTTAAAATAACAAATTAAAGAACAACTTTAAAAAATAACAGTTTTTTAAATAAATTACATTTTTAAATGCCTTTTACTAGAATTTTACAATTTTATTTTTTATCAAATAAAAATAGATTTTGAATAAAAATTTTTTTTAAATGTATTAATCGCATATTTTTAAACATTTCGTAAAATTGAGTAAAGTTGGTAGAATTTTCGAAAACGTTGAGACAGACCTACGGGATATTATAATCTTTCTATTTTCTCTGTCATTTTATAAAAATGAAAGATGGGATCAAATTTCGATCATTTGTCATTTTCTTTTAAAATGATTGATTGCTTTTGAATGAAATTCCTGATAAAGAAGTAATGGTTCAATTTACCGTCTTGAAGCAAAATGATATTTATTTGAATTTTAAAACTAAAGAAATGAAAAAGATTTAAAATTTGAAAGATAAAATTATTGAAAAATCATTCTTTTCGATTTTGGTAGAATTTCCTTCATTTGTGACTCGATAGTTTTTACAGTTTTTAGCGTAAATTCTTTTTTCCAAACAGATGGTATTAGAGATAACTTAAATAAACTATTTTATTAATAAAACAAATTAAGAACGTTACGATGCATTTCAGTGTGTTTTATCTTTAATAAAACTTTTTAAATTGATTTTTTCAGCCACTCTATAATTGATTACACTAGACCCCCCCATAACACTGTTGATAATTCCGTGTTATATGAATTCCATGTTGTACGAGTCACTTAGATTTTACAAATACGTGTGCAGGCTGTGAACGGCTCAAGTATTTGTAAAATCTAAGTGACTCGTACAACATGGGCGAAAAATCGATAACGGTATTAATTGGCTGCAGTTTTAATTTAAAAAGGATTTTTATCAACTTCAGCCAGATAAAAATAATCTAAAGAATAGTAAAAGAGACTTCAATAACTTTTTCATTAAATACTTTATACTCGTATACTATACGTCTTTATACTTACTATATATCAGATTCTGTTAATAGAAATGAATCTGTTTAAAATATTTTTTACACAATAATAAAGTACAGTATAAGTGTAAATTATTAAATAATCAAATAAAATAATTTTGCCTAGGTGGTTTTGGCTGTCATCTTATACTAAAATTAATAATTAGTTTTCAATT
>NW_019384841.1:340154-351053 GCF_000671375.1 Centruroides sculpturatus
AACAATGGACGTGTTACGTAACAATGGAATTGTTAAGAGAAAGCGACGTTTTAAGAGAAAGTGCAGTTGGTTTTCGTTTTTGCAGGAAATTGAAGATATTTTTAGACCCATGTAAAAATTCTCTAATTAGTCTGGAAACGGGGGATCCAGTTTTTGCATTCTGTGAAAACGGGTAAGGTTGACTATAACGTAATAATCTTAATCTTCGCTATCGTTACTTTTGCCCGAGCAACGCCGGGCCTACCTGCTAGTTATTTATAAAATGAATAATTCTATAGCGAGTATAAAATAAATTCTCAACAATTAAAAAGATTATACAAATAAAAGTGATTACATTTTTAAAATTTACGAGTTAAACAGAGTAAAATCGTATCTACATTAATCTGTTGTACTCGTAAAAGTGTAAAATAACTGTAATTCAAGAATCAAATGTAAGAAACCTGCAAAGAAAAACATAGAAGTAGTCTTATGTGATGCACACTATAAACAGCATTATTAAAACTTAATACTTATTACTGAATATAGATTCTTATTAGATACATCCCAGTCCGAATAGGAGAGTACTCGCAATATCGTTGTATTATGCTTTCTTAACCGAACTACTCCCTTATCCAAAGCAATAAGATCACCCAGGGGAGGGATTGTTCATGGTAGTCGAATCTCTTCACCTCTTCATATCTTAGGAGCTCTATACAACTTGTTACGCACTTGGAAACGTTAAAATTCATTATCACAAAAGTTAATTTTATTGCGTGCACATTCTGGTTTCCATTCTTATATAATCGATTTTATCGTTTTATCGAATAATCAGTAAATATAGCATATTTTCATATTACTTTTCAATTCTTTCCAGAAATACAATAGCAGACGCAACAGAGAAGATATGAACACACTGGCTCCAAAATTTCTGAATTATTTTAAGGGAATGTACAGTATTAACAGTGGGTGCATCCAGAAAATGAGCCAAGGGGTCCTGGCACCCCACCCCTCCGACGTAAAAGGAAAAGAGACATTAGTAAATTTTCCAATAATATTTTCCTAATTAGAGTTCATTTTTATTTATATTGTGTCGTGTGTAATGTTCCGTACGATTAACGACAGATTCTTACAAATCCTCCTTATAAGTGTAGATAGTGCACCCTTATCCAAACTGCTACTCTAGAATAGCCGTCAATACTGCAATCGTTTAAATGGATTACTCTGTTAAAGATAATAACTAATATAGTCGCGTTCATTTAACAGAGTTAGGAAACAGTTCCTTTAAGCAAGCATTCTACCCTATTCCGTTTTTCTCCCCTATGTTTTACATTGATATAACTCCCTTTAACTGCTGAGTTTGATGCTAATTTTAATTAAAATATTATAATATCTAATTTCAATCAGTATTGGAAAATATTATTTAAATTACTTTTTACAGATTTTTCTAAACCATGATATTTATTTAATTTTTATTCAATATTTAAAAAATTAAATATAATAATAATATAAATAAAAAATTTGTCATATGAAAAATATCAAATCAACATTTTAAATGGTAAACTTATTCATTCAAATTTATTGACTTCAGCAAGAAATAATAACAATAATAAAAAAAATTGAAAAAAAGAAAGTAATCCAGACGTTTAATCACAAATTTCAGCGGCGGTTTGACAAAAGTGCAAAAAAATGAAAAATAAAAAAAGACTTTTTAAGAGAAATGAGAGATAATCCTCCGATCACAAAAGAACAAATCATCTAAATAGATTTAGAATATTTTCAAACTTTTCAAAATGAAAAAGTGACAATTTTTTTACGTATATTAATCTTCTTAACAGTAGAAATTCTTCGCTTCATTGGATGGCATTTAAGAAATCGAAGAATACATCAACATCCTACTCTTCTCTCAAGTTACAGCAATATATCAATTATTCACTCGTAAAAAGATTATTAACCTGTTTTATGAAAATAATTTATTTTTAGAGCTTAAAATTTGTGGCAGATAAAAACAAAGATATATTACATTCTTATAAGAAAGTGTAATGGAATCTATGTAGACTTTCTTAACATTAGTAAAGCTAACGAGTAGATTTCCTATAGTGTCCATGTCAACAAGATGTAAATTATCGAATTACCACATTAATTAATTCTAATGTTAAACAATTTACTACGTAAAATGAAACTTAAAATAAAAAAAATAACTAATTCTAAAGCAAAGGTTGAATTAATAAGTAGCTCATTTTTTGATTTCTTCGTCTAAGATTTCTCTAATTGAAGGTATAGGTATACAGTTAAGCCATAAAAAAATATGAGTTTATTCATTAGTTTCTATGTCAACGTTTAATTTGAATTAAAAAAAAAATTAAAATTCTTCTAGTAATTTTAAAATTATCCTCAAAAGAGTAAGTTAAAAATAACTTTTAAAAATCTTTCGAAGAAATGGAAAATAAAAAATACATAATTTTCTTAAATTTACCTTTTTAGAACAACTGAATAAATGACTTTTTGAATGCATTTTCATTTTTTTCATCCGCCAATTTTAACAATTAGTTAAAAGTAATTTATCAGAAAGAAAGAAAAAATATTAAAATTATTATTTTTGTTACGTAAATAAAAAGTATACAATATAAAAATAATTTCCAAACTTAAATTAAAATTCAATGGTGTAGTCAGTTATATCTGTAACACTAAAATTATTTATTGTTCAATAATTATACACAAAAATTGTTCATTTTTCTTTGTATATATTCTTATTGAGATAAGTATTAAGTTCATTTATTAACGCTTTAGTAACTTTAGTTTACTTTAATCTTTATGTCCTTAAAACAATGCAAATCCTTTTGTAAAATATCTCTATCACAATTATCAATTGAAGTATTCAACAACACTTATCGTTAGTATAAAATAAATATTTTAGTTGGTTGATTTACATTCTACTTTATCTAAATCTTAATAATACAAACTATTGTAAAATGTAAGCACTAGTTATTCAGTTGTGCCTGTATAGATATACAATTTTTTTTTTAAAATTGGCAATGGATAATCAATCAAAAAGGTGTAAAACTTGTTTACAATACTTCTTCAATTAGTAATTTTACAAAGTAAATAAATTTTAAAGATGATAATGGATACGGTGCGAATCCAGCAGGCATAGAAATAATGCTTATTTTAGTTTTGTATACATAAATGTATTTTATAAGAAAATAAATAAATATATCTCATCTAGTTTCATTATTAAATATACTTTCGAATACGTAAAGTCCATTTCTTTTTTACAGAAAGAAATAAAGAAGGATTTTAGATAATTCCGTGATAATATTTAAGTTATAATTGTTATTGCAAGGATTATCATGTTTAAAATTTTGTAAGAGATAATCGATTTTCTGATAATCTCTATTCAAATTTCCATAATCTCTTAGAATTTATCAATTTTAATATGAATTAAGTGACAAGAAATTTATTATTTTAAAAATTAAAATAATATATTTTAAAAAATATCTATACTGATTTACAAAAATCAAAAAAAAATTTTACATATTTTAATTGTTTAATATACTTATTTATTAATTTACTAAAAGTATTTTAGGATTAAAAAAAAATCATTTATTGCAATTATTTTCTAGAGATTCGATGATCCTTATCGTTAAACTTGTAAAATATTATTAGATTTTAAACTTCGAATAAAAAAAATTTTTTTCGTCATTTAATTTATATTTTTAATTAATTTTTTAAAAACAAATTTGTCTGTACAGCTTTATGGTAATCAAATTTTTAATGGAAAAATTGAGATAAAAAGTTATCTTTTAAACGTCTCGCTGCATAATTAATAATTTCATGTTTAATTAAAATGCAGAAAATACCAAACCAGTCATTCGCGAAAATTTATAGTTTCTCCTTATTTTCATCAAATTTTTGCGATGTTACACTTCCGCTATGTTAGTCATTTAAGTTTAATCATTCCACTCCAGTAATTTAATATTAATCAATACGAAAATTTTTACCAAATAGAATAACATTACAACTTACAGAGAACTTTTTTTTTTTAATTTTGTAATTTAAAATTTGTTTAATGCCACATATTAATTTTTAACATTATTGTCAAATAAATTTAATTTAAAATCACAATTTTAAATTCAATCTTATGGAAATTTTAATGTTTTATTATTAAATTTTATTTGCTAATCTTTGACATTAAAATCATGATATGAATTTAACTTTTATAAATTTTTATTTGTTTAAATATTTTAATTATTAATACGAAATATTTTTATTTTAAAATTTTTTGAGTTGTAAAAATAAATTTCTTTTATATAAATTGAATAAATGTTTTATAAATTTTAAGATTTCTAATAAATTATTTATTGATATTTGGAAATAAATTCAGTTTTTAAATATATAACTGAATTAAACTGTATGTAAATTAAGTAATATAAAACAAGTTTTATTCGTTAATATTCATTATAATTTGTTTACGATTAATTAAAGTAAGGTTTATAATTATTTGCTTGTAACGGTGGGCTGCTTATCTGTATTTTAATAATTTCTGTTTAATTGTAAGAGAATTCTGGATTGCCTGTAGATCTTATAAACAATGTGTACATATTTCTTATGTACGTGTCGAGAAAAAGAATGCTATACTACTGGTATTATAGCCTATTATTTATAAGATGATTAATTAACTATATACAATATTATCCCACTCAAAACTATCACCTAATATATACAGAGACAAGATGAAAATATTTCTATATTTTTTTTTTCTTTAATTTTTTAATGTTTAAATATTTTCTTAAAATTTGACTCATATATTGAGGTATAGTACTACTCAAAACTGTTTAATACATTTCAATTTTTTATATTTTTTTACTATTATAAAATGGCAAAAACCGTAATTTTGAAAGTGAGGAAGAGTTTTATAAATAAAAGTGTAAATGGTAATAACGAGTAAAATCGTGATTAAGTCCGACCATACACGATTCCCATTATCTCCCCACCCCCTCGACCTTTAACCACCGAAATATAATAGTATCAATAGAAAATCTTCCTGCAAAATTTCAGAAATGTTTGATTATTTTTGGCATTTCTCTACGTTTCAAGGTGTCCTAAGTCCAAAAATGTAAAAATCTTGGGGGTATGACCAATCGTCATAGTATTCTTCTATTATAGTTTATATAACAGCCGGGAAAGTAAAAATACTGTATCTTAATCGATGTTTTCAAAACCAGCAATTATTTTTACCAATGAGAACTCAAGTTCCCTTATTTATATTGTTCTCCGAAAGAATAGACATATATTAATATTTTCTTAGATTTACATGAACTAAAGAAAAGAAATTACAAACAGGGGATGTTTAAGAAAGATTATTATTATTTAAAAAATATATTACATTGGATAAGGCAACATCAGACATTTATTGAAAGTAAAAAGCAAGTAAACTTTGTAAATTTTCCAGTGATAATTATAGGTAAGCGAAATACTAAATCATGCTTTATTATGCTATCCATATATTGAAATTTTCATCTATATATATAATCGAAACGGGTTGATGATAATAATAATAATAATAATAAGCGCAGAGCCCAAACGGTTAGGAGTTGAAAGTTGAAATTTGGTACACAGTTTGGATACGTTACGAAAACGCACACTAAGAAAGGATTTTTCGAAATTCCTCCCCACGGGGGAGAGAGACATGATTAAGGATTAACACTTCCATCAACAATGGAAGTGTTAAGTAACAATGGAAGTGTTAATTAAGTAACAATGGAAGTTTTAAGTAACAATGGAAGTGTTAAGTAACAATGGAAGTTTTAAGTAACAATGGAAGTGTTAAGTAACAATGGAATTGTTAAGAGAAAGAGACGTGCAAGACGCAGATGCGATTTTTTCGTTTTTGCGGGAAATCGAACATATTTTTAGACCCATCTAAAAATTTTCTGATCAGTCCGGAAACAGGGGGACCCAATTCTTGCATTCTGTGAAAACGGGTAAGGTTGACTATAACGTAATAACGTTAATTTTCCCTATTGTTACTTTTGCCCGAGCAACGCCGGGCCTACTTGCTAGTTTTGAATATATTTTGTATTTGAAGACTTTATCAAAAAAAATTGAGTTTAAAAAATACAGTATATAGAAGCTGTAATACAATAAATGTGTGTTATAAAAACTTTTGAATGTAAAATTCAATATTTTTAATGCATTAATAGATATATTTTTTTTCTGTGAAATATAAAATATCTCATGGGGAATATTGCAAGATGTTGAGAATTATTCTATAAAATTTCCTAACGGAATCTACGAGGAAGATGTAAATTTAATAGAAACTTTGTCGGTCTCTGGACAATTTATCTTAAGATAGTTCTATTAGTTTGTTTAATTAGTTATCTCATTTTGGTCGATACTTGTCAGGGTCGAACGGTATTAATTGCTATCGATATAAAATCGAACCAAACAGTAAACATCAAATTTAGACAAAGAACGGCTGTGACTTTGTTACAGGGTTGATGAACAGGCTAACAACTCTAAAACATGTAGGAATGAATTAATTCGTCGCATTTTAGCGTTATCCGATAGAACAATAAGACTTACTCATCACATAGTGGAATTCTGATCTTTTTAATTAGTCAGGATACCTAACTTAAATAGAGACATTAGAAAAACAAAAAAACACAATGCGACTAGGCAATCAAGATACCCTCCTAGTTAGGGACGTCCCGATACTGGCGATACCGATATCGATACTTTAAAACTACTCGTGATACCGGTGTCAGTACTTTTGTGATATCGGGACTAGAGTTTCTCAAACGGGATTCCGGGATCCCGGTTGTTTTTTTAACCCGGGAAATATCCCGGGAAATTTTTCTTATCCCGGGAAATCCCGCAAATTTCTTAAAAATTCACTTTTTTTCTTATTTTGTGTTAAGGTTGAGGAATTTTGCAAATAGAAAGCATAATTAACTCATTCACTNATTTATTGTTTATTTTATTATATTCAATATTTTTATGTATTTTATCGTCCTGGTCATATTATTAATAACATACAATATATTTTTTAAAATAACAAATTAAAGAACAACTTTAAAAAATAACAGTTTTTTAAATAAATTACATTTTTAAATGCCTTTTACTAGAATTTTACAATTTTATTTTTTATCAAATAAAAATAGATTTTGAATAAAAAATTTTTTTAAATGTATTAATCGCATATTTTTAAACATTTCGTAAAATTGAGTAAAGTTGGTAGAATTTTCGAAAACGTTGAGACAGACCTACGGGATATTATAATCTTTCTATTTTCTCTGTCATTTTATAAAAATGAAAGATGGGATCAAATTTCGATCATTTGTCATTTTCTTTTAAAATGATTGATTGCTTTTGAATGAAATTCCTGATAAAGAAGTAATGGTTCAATTTACCGTCTTGAAGCAAAATGATATTTATTTGAATTTTAAAACTAAAGAAATGAAAAAGATTTAAAATTTGAAAGATAAAATTATTGAAAAATCATTCTTTTCGATTTTGGTAGAATTTCCTTCATTTGTGACTCGATAGTTTTTACAGTTTTTAGCGTAAATTCTTTTTTCCAAACAGATGGTATTAGAGATAACTTAAATAAACTATTTTATTAATAAAACAAATTAAGAACGTTACGATGCATTTCAATGTGTTTTATCTTTAATAAAACTTTTTAAATTGATTTTTTCAGCCACTCTATAATTGATTACACTAGACCCCCCCATAACACTGTTGATAATTCCGTGTTATATGAATTCCATGTTGTACGAGTCACTTAGATTTTACAAATACGTGTGCAGGCTGTGAACGGCTCAAGTATTTGTAAAATCTAAGTGACTCGTACAACATTGAATTCATATAACACGGAATTATCAACAGTGTTATAGGGGGGTCTACTGTATTGTACTGTATTTAGTAACAGTTATAAAATCAATTTAAAGAAACAATATACAGCACTTAATTTCTAAATTCTTTATTTCTTATACTATAATAAACGAAAGAGTATTATGGTTTAAGTAAACAACATATCATCCGACTTACTCAAGTTAATTCGTATGTTTCATAACTATTATGTCAATATGAAAAATTAAAGTGGTTACTAGTAAGATCATAGTAACTAATAATTAAATACACGAATAACTTAAAGGAAAAACAGATTTATTTCATTTTATTTTCTTTGTTACATTACACAATTTTGGTTTTATGATATATAAAATCATGAAAGAAACATTCATTTTTTAAAAAATTATTTGAGACTTTAAACTTATACGAGTCTATTGTAGTAAAGTAATCCATTTTAAAATAATTTCAGAGGAGATTTGGTTAGTCTTGTAAGTCTAGGAAATTTCAATATAATTTGATTCTTCTTATGAAATTGATTCTAAAAGATAATTTAAACTTCTCACACTTCAAACCATTTAATTTTTATTCGTGGAGCCAGTTGAAATCCACGATATATTAGATGAAGGAAGCATTTGCGCAGTTATGGGTGATGTTTTAATATAAGTTTACCGTAAGAAGAGCACTTCCATGTGTTTCTAATATTGTATTCACATAGAAAATGTTTTATGAATAAAAAATCATTTTCATTAAGTACGGAATTTTAAACTATCCTGTAGATCAAAGAAACAATTGTCAAGGATCTTTTGATTGAGCATTTACAAAATTTATATTAACAATTTAATATATTTATAAAATAATTATCCTTAATTCTTCAATGGTTCGTATAAGAACCTTTGGCAGATAGCATATTTTATCTACATTTAGCATTTCTTTGTTTTAAATAGAATCAACCGAAGAAGACTTGTCAGTACCATTACTTTTCTTAGAAAGTTTCATGCAGTTTTGTTACTTTTGTTTATAATTTGCAATTTTTTTTTGCATGCAAGGAACATAGTAGAATATATCTACTGCTTTTGTAATACATAGAACGATCTAACGTTCTTGATAACATTGTAGATGACAAGGAAGTTCCTGATTTAACAATGATACCACCGGATGTGACGAGTCAACTGATAATGATAATATTAGTGATAACGTCATTCGGGCAGTGTATATTGAAGATTTGCCTTAGGATATTGTAGGAGCATTAAAGTTGAACACAAATGAAACACTGAATGATGCGTTATGTTCAAATTCAAATCTCGATAAACAGCCGTTCATTGTAAAGACATAGGTTATATTATATGAAAGGATAACAATAAGCAACGAAGGAGATGCAAGGTGAGCAAGAACCACATAATGTAACTTCGTAGAAAATAGAGTACGTATATCCAGAAAGTTTTGAAACACTTCACGTTGTTAAATAGATTATTATTTATGTAATAATTATAATAGTTTCAAATAAAATAAAAGTCATCTTCGTACAATGTTTATTCTATTTACATACTTCGCAATTTTATCTTCCCTAGCACATTACTTATACACCACTTAAGAGAGCACCTTTGGGATACCTGCATTATGCTGCCTTATTTGAACTGCTCTTATTCGAAGTACAAGATAACCCAGGGGATTGTTAATGGTACTCGATCTCTTCACTTTTTCATGTATTAAGGGCTTTAGGTAACTTATAACACATTGGAAACGTTAAAATCCATTATTACATTTTTACTGTACAGTATTCATATATTTGTTGAATAGAAACAAATATATGAATACTGTACAGTACATTCGTTTACCATCAATTTTATTGTTCTATCAAATAATCAGTAAATGCCGTATATTAATTAGTTATATAGTAGTGTACATTCATGTCTTCCCAGAAATACAGTAGAAGGTCTAGCTGAAAAGATGTAAACATCCTCGATTTAAACTTTCTGAAAGTTCTCTAATGGAACGTACAGTAAAGTGTAAGGAAAAAGAATTATAGCACCATCAAATAAGGTCGTATGACCTCCGAAATGTGGTCGCTAATCATATCTTTCCTTGTCCCTTGGAAATGAAGACGTATATGTCATCTGCTCTGTTTGTTCACATACAATTTATAATACCTTTTTTTATATGTAATTGCATCTCATATTTTTGTTCAATAAAACCTGTTCATTATGATTCTGTAAGAAATATTTTGATTGTAGGTGTATTAGAAAACTGACCAATGGAACATCTCACCAAATCTTCACATAACATATACCATAGTGTAGAAAGCTTTGTTTTCATCGGTGATGCTTCGTAAGATTAAAGATAAACCTTTATATTTCAATGATAACAAATATCGCAGTAAAACTGTACATCAGATTATAGTATAAATGGACTATTGACACTCTTAACGCTATCTTTCCACCACAAACACTTAATTTTAGATTTCAATTAATAATAGACGTATACTAAATAACTTAAAATAATATAAATATAAATTACATCATTATATAAAAATTACCTTTAAAAATAGTGAATATAATCTATTTTAAACAATTAATTAATCATGTAAAAGTAAATTTTAGAAAATAATTTTATTAAATACATTATTTAAACATAGGTTATGTTTTTTTTTATAATTTTTATGTTTTAAATTACATAAAATTTATTATCAGAACTACAATTAAGTTTTAAATTTAATCAGTTTAAAATTTAAAGTTATACTTTTGTAACATAATATATAATAAATCCACGATGTATTAAATTTAATAACACTCTATCAAATTTCATTTCTAGTTCAAAAAGTGATTGAATTTCAATTTTCTCCAATAACGATATTTTTTCGATAAGAAATTTTTGATAAATTTATAGGAAAAAAGTATAAGCGTATATTTTGAAGGATTTTCTATAATTTTATCGATTTAAATCGCTTATATACTATACCAATTTCTGATATTAATTTAATACTTTATAATACAATAAAACCTATTCTAAACGGAACTTGAATAAAACGGGAAAAAGTATTTATTACTGTGCAATTGAGGTATACATAGATTT
>NW_019384841.1:355311-377533 GCF_000671375.1 Centruroides sculpturatus
TTGTTGTTGTTGTATGCAGTTTCCAGCAAACTTTAATTAATTTTTTTCTATTTGTGAAAATTTCTACGTTATTTAAAGGTAATTTTTATTATAGGCCTATAGACCTTACATAGCATTATTAATATGATTTTGGAGGTTACAGAACTTTAAAATTACTTTAAAAAATGGAAAATAATTATATCATTTGATTTCAAGATATTTTGTATACCTTAAAAATAGTTAATTCTATCCCGGGATTTCCCGGGATCCCGAGAAACAGTTCACTTTTATCCCGGGATCCCGGGACAAGCAAAAGACCGGGAAATGAGAAACCCTAATCGGGACATCCCTACTCCCAGTACGTAGCATCCACCTGTTGTATAATTTTATAAATACAGCATTTATTCTAATAAATAACGTCGTGTAATGGTAAGCGTGCTATCTTTTAGAAGAAGAGAAGAGTTATTTTAAACTGAAAAATTGCACAGTTGTTACTCTTACCGTATGTTAAAATAAAGTGTATGTTAAGTGTTGCGTTGTTGCATAAATAATAATAAAGTAAAAATGTTATCGGATTTATTTCATTAATAATCGCCCTAAAATAATAATTCTATCCAATTCCTAAAGGATAGAAATAATAGTCGGCTTCTAATAGCAATAAACAGCGCAGTTGTAAGATAGAAAAAGTTATAAACAGCGTGCTATTTATTAGAATAAATATCGTAGTTTATAGATGCTGTAAATATATTTTTTCTTTTATGAATTAATCTATATTTAGAAGGATAGATTCTTGTCTAAAGTAGTCTAATTTGGCAAAGTAGAACATGTCAGTCAAGTGGAGATACACTGACCTAACTCCTTTGAGAAGAGAATCAAAGTAGGAAGCGTGAAAAAACCTAACGAAGAGCAAACAAAATGGACTCCGAATTTAAATAGCTTATATTAATTAATTTAATATTTACCATCCTGCTCATTTTGACTGAAACTATTTCTAATAAAAACAAAATTAAATTATGCTACTTTTAATAATCTATAATTTTAAATCTTACTACAGAAGTGATTATACTTAATGGCATTTTGACTAATACTGATTTTTCCTATATTAAATTTTTTCTTTATATCTTCTACCAAAGTTTTCTAAATTAAGAATTTAAATTACGTTTAAAAATAGGTACAATAACAATAGAATAAAATATTATTTTATTGCCACTATCCGGTTTTAGACCTATATCATTGTGATTTTTCATTGTTACAGTTTTTCGAATAGGTACATCGTTTCTCACTCTCCATTCATATTAGCTATATCAGTATGCATGGCCGTCCCTTCTTTCATGCGCACATAAAATTGAATTTTATTAAAATTTTATATTTTTAAACTGTAATTTAAATAAAAATTTATTAATGTAATAATTTCTCTCCAAGCTTTGCCCAGTAGAAAATTTTCTACGGATGTCCACGTTAGTACAAGCAGAATTGAGGGTCCCCATACGATCTTTTATGTAATAGTATCTTCATGTTGACTAATCTATCAATTAAGGATAAAAGTTGATTGATTAGACTCAACTAGAGCCATCGTTACAATAAAAACTGTAAAATCAACCACAATTTTAACCATTATGGACAAATCTAACACGCAATGGTGTCGTTCAGCATGGGTACAGAAGTAAAAAATATGATCAGTCAAGTCTGTCTACATGTAATGTGAACGTAACTGAATTCTTTTCTATAAGCCATAATATGCTAGATGATTTCCTCAAAAAGATACAATCATTATTTTAGACGAACAGCATTAACAGTGTACCTAACTTAAATAGAGACGTTGGAAATTGGGCATTGGACATTGGATTTAGTGGTCTTCGCCCACTAAATCCAATGTCCAATGCCCAATTTCCAATGTCCAATGCCCAATTTAATTTTTCAATTACAGTCTAGAAATAAAATTTTATGATTTTGTACATAAAATTGTTTAATAGTAGACTGTATATTTAATAATAGTTATATATAGGCATATACTACAGGTCGAGCATCACTAATCTGGCATCATTTGGATCTGTAGGGTACCGATTGGTTATTTTGCTGAATCACAGGATAATTAGGTTAGAATATATTTAATCCAACAGCTAACTATTTCATGCTGTCTGTAAAATACTCCGTAAATTAGTACAAGTTGATTAATAAAGAAAAAAAAAAACATTAAATGGAAATTTTTGTCAACTACTATAGATTTTCTCATTATCGTACAAGTATTATCGAGATAAAAAGATAATTATCTTACATCTGACAACATTGAGCCCAACGAAACAATGGCAGAAGGTTGGTGGAGTGAGCCAGAATGTTTGAAATTAAGCTAGCCGAAATTAATACCGGATTAATGATGGTCCATCTATATATATTATTTAATTAGTGATCAGTTTTTATTAGATAAGTACGATATAATTCTTAATTAATTATTAATTAAGGACAATTATTGTAGTTTTTGTTTACTGTAAAATATTCAGAATTTTATTACATTGGACTTGTCTTTGGTATTCACAAGTTTTGACAGTTTTCGGTAAAGTGAGATGGTAGATTGTTTACTTTTCATGTTTACATTTATTAAATTTTATTTTTTTTCAATTACAGTTAAAAATAATAAAATTTTAATAAAATTCAATTTAATGTGCGCGTGAAAGAAGGGAACTACTCAAGAAAAGCAATTTTACAAGTTAAGGTAAAACCGCCTGTTGCGTTTACATGTAACAATTCAATGACTTTATTAGGTTATCAGAATAGGTACTGGGTACGCCCTTTATTTCCGACTGTAATTGACTATAACTCATGAGTTATGTTTTCTTTTTCAGCTTACGCTATGATGACCGGGAAATAATTTTTTATGCAGTATTTAGCAGACTTGTGCTACCAGTTTTCCAATTTACAAGATGCCAATCGAAACTCTTGAATTGCATTAAAAAGGAGACATCTCCAATGTTTATTTTTCCAGTGTTCTACTGACATGAGGAGGAAAAATAAACGTTGGAGATGTCGCCTCTTTAATGTAACGCTGGAATTTGGATTGGTATCTTGTAAATTGGAAAACTAGTGCTAAATACTGAATAAAAAACTATTTCTCGGTTATCATAGCGTAAGCTGGAAAAGAAAGCACAACTTATTACCATAATGATTTAATCTGTGGGCTTGGAAAAAAGTGATGCAGGAATGAAGTAATCTTACACTTTGGAGTAAATAAATATTACTCTTTGTCTACGAGATTCGGGCGATATCTTCTTCAGTCTAATCGACTGGAGACAGTTCCATGATAGTGTCATAAAAATCATAATTTATTTTGTGATACAAACTACATCAATCTGTATACATCATTGACCTTCTGCTAATGGCACAAGCTTCATGAATCTCCTATCTCTTGGGAGTGGCACAGGCAATGGATCACTTGATTTCTGCAAATGATAATTTAGTGATCCAAGTCAATCAATAAAGTGCATGGCTTAAAAATACTACGTTTAAAAAGTCACGAGAGAAAACAAACGCATTGAACGCAGGAATATTCTAAGGTATGCCCCTTTTGTCTTAGTTGTTGACACTGTCAATATCCTTGCTCACGTTCTCTTATAGTTATTGATTCACTAATTATTAAAGTTCTTCGTGATTGCAGAATCAACTACGACAATAATAAATCCAGCTAGACCTGAAGTCCATGGGTGTACAGTATGTGAGGTTCCGTAAGGAATTCGAAATTAAGTGCTAAAATGTAAACCAGTATCCAACAGGACAATTATATTCTTATCTTTAGAATAAAAATGACACAAAACTAAACATAATATACTAAAAGATTTATTTAATTAAATGATGTTTTGCTAAGACAATTATAAATTATTTCTGTCAAAAGGGTAAACACAAAAGGCTTGAGTTGCGAGAGGGTGTTTGAAAGTTCGATAAACACTATCCAATCGGAATCAGGAAACGGTATCAAGTTGATCGCCGACCACACCCGTGAACCAAAAGGTCTAAAATTGTCATTTGGAGACAGGAATGAACCAATCGGAAAATGATGAGGATACCACTCATCATTTTCCGATTGGTTCATTCCTGTCGATCAATCGGAATGAGAGATTGAGGAAAGAACCCTTTGATCTTTGAAAAAAGAACCTCGTGTTTTTGAGACAAGAGGTTATTTTCTCCAAGATCAAGGTTCCATTCCCAAGTCTTAACTTGTACAGGTTTTCACCCCGGATTTGTTCTTTCTTGCCGATCCATAACCTATCAGAATACGTTCCAATTGTATAAACAAAATTTACGTTCTCTGGATTGTGTTTCTCGAGCGGCGACTGCAGATGAACACCTCAGCTGACCCTACTTTCCTATCTGATCCAAGACTTCCACCGAACGAAGCGAGTTCCGGAGTCATCGACACATAAGCCGTCTATCGCCGAGGGACCTCTTGTCGACATTGACAGCGACATTCAGACTCTTTCTGCACTCTTTCCTCAGACAGATAAATAGAGAACAATCCTTTATAAGCGACCAACAAACAAAATTTTGTAAGCAAATTTGTTTTTTAATTAAACAGGTTCAACTGTAAATAGTACTCCTGACTCAGTGTCAAAATCTCAACCACATATGGTCCTCTCGAGTCCTCGTCAGTTCCGACCATCGCATTCCTGTCGGCAATCATACATAAAGGGTGTCCCAAAATTAACGCAGGATTTAAATTTCGCACCATTTTTCTGTCATAAGGTTGGCATTCACGACATTCAGGACAGTCCCCCCAAGGGGAAGAACTTCTACACAGACGGTTCCAAAACTGCCAACTCTGTTGGAGCCGCTGTCTACTTCACGGATACCCTCACCCCCAGCCACTGGCAAGCTGTCGCAAGGCTAAGGGACCACTGCTCAATTAACCAAGCAGAATCCCTGGCCATCCTCCGTGCTCTACAACACATAAACAATCATCCCCAAAGGTTTCAACACGGCAAAGTAAACATCATCAGCGACAGCAGGATTGCCTTGTGGCAGGTTAAAAATGAANTATTATATAAAATTCCGTACATAATTTTTAAACAAATAAGAAAATTGAACTGTATGTATAGAATACATAATTATTTGTTTGGCCTTAAATTTAACTTAGTGCTTTTTCTTCTATATAAGAATTGGTTTCTTAATCTTTAGAAACTTTGCAATCATCATTATCCTCAAGAAAAATAGCCTATTTCTTTTACTTTTTCTTTTGGAAAGAAATTACATTTATCACCCAGGAAATGGGAAAAGGCCTTTCTCTACACACAAACCCTATAAATGAAAGCATAAAGTAAATGCTTTCAGTTCACTTTCAACTGTAGAAAGTATTTTATCTAAAACTTTTGAGGATCTTTTTATATTAAGTTATAGGCCTATATATATATTAGAACAATTGTCATATTTTAATAATTTATTCAATAACTGATTATTCTTAAATACTGTAATAGACTCATATTAGCATTTCAGAAATATTTAAAATTCTTAAAAGTTGTTTTAGTTAATAAAATTAGTAAAATAAATAATAATATAAAATGTATTATTACTAAATTAATATTAATATAATTAGATTTTTAAGAATTAAAGATATTAATTGGTATATAAAACTATTAAATTCGTAGCCTAAACATTCAGTATATTGTTATAACAATATATAAAATCAAAATAGAACGACTTCATTGATCTCACTTTCTTTGACTTCTAGATAGAAAGTAGTTTCTTTAATAGCAAAGTTCTTGATTACACTAAGAATGATTTATTCCCTATTTTCTTTATTTGGATAAATAAATATTAATATTTATAAAAAAGTAGCATTAAATATTCTAATAAGTACGTATAATTTATTGTCAAAATTCAAAGTTTTATGAAGAGATTTTGTGGTTTGGTATTAATATATTTTTAAATTTGATTTGAATAAAAGTTATTAGGTAATAATTAATACTGAATCGTCAGTTACGATATTTATATTCGTAAAAATTGTTTTAATAGTGAAAAATGCATTTTATTTTTAAAGGAAATTGTCAGTGATATATTGACTTTCTATGTAACAACATATGTTTCCTGTAAATCTTTTATCACTGACGCATTGGGATTTGTATTAAGCTTAATGCAATCAAATTGCTTACTTTATCAACGTTAGCTGTACTTCCTGATTCTTAGCCAAAGTCCTTTCTCTTTTATTTGATTTTTCTCTTACCATTCTCTTACCTGAACAGTTATTTGCTCAGCATACAGAAACACTCGAAACGAAAGTTTCGCTGTAAATGTAATTAGACTTTTATATTCTTTTATTTCTTTATATTCTCGAATTTAATATGGAAATTTTTCGTTTATATTAATGAAAGTTAATTCAGTATTTAATCATTAATCAAATTGATATAAATATAAATACAGTGATCTACTTTCAATTGTTGTGTATTGTAATTTTTAAAATAGTATATTTTTGATTATTTTTATTAAAAAAGTTTTAATGTAATTATAGAATTGATATTTTTACTTAAATAAAAATCAATTTTTACTGATAAAATTCAAAAAACTAATTTAAAATAAAAAAAATTTATGTAAATCAAGCGCAAAGAGACTTTTGGTACAATTTTAACTCGAATTTTTCAATATATTTAGATACGGAAATTCAGAAAACATCAAACAGATAAGTTTAGATTAGATCCCAGCTTTTAAAAACATAAATTCTTGTTAAGATAAGTTAAAAGATTTAACTTTTCTGAGTAATAATATTAAAAAAAATTATGAACTCTACGAGTCAACAAAATATAATGCACTTTTGCCAAGAGAAAATAAGAATTTTTATGGGCTGTAAAATTTATTGAAACCAATAACCTTTTTATTTACTTTATAAAATAATTTTTAATACAACAAATAGCTGATTTTATAATATTAAAAAAAACAGATATAATATATGAAAATCATTTATAACGTATTTAAAAAAATAAAAGATTAGTATTTGAATTTTTTAACCAGATCTTAACCAGATTTTTTTAAACCAAAACTTCAAAATATTTTTTTCCATGTCTTTCATGTAAAATGTAATTTATGAAATTTTATTGAGTTTTAAATATAAAACGGTTTTTTAATAGATGCGTAACTTTTAAAGTAAAACAAACGTCAATATAATAAATACAGTAGACCCCCTATAACACTGTAGATAATTCCATGTTATATGAATTCCATGTTGTACGAGTCACTTAGATTTTACAAATACGTGTGCCGGGCTGTGAACGGCTCACGATTTCTATTGTTCGATTTCTATTGTTTGATATTAAGTTCTAGTTATTATANCTGTCATAAGGTTGGCAGCGCCATATGAAGTGACATCTTGTAGTAAACACATTGCAGTTAGGTAATATGAAGTGATACATAATGGAGAAGCATATAATGATTATCAAAGCTTATTACAAGTACGGAGAAAATTTTGATGCAATTGCGCGCAAATTACATGATACTTTCGGTTGGAGAAACATGCCAAATGAAATAACTGTGCAAAGACTGCGCGAAGAATAACCGATACATGCCCAACGAGCAAGGGTGGATCTACACAGGGACTAATAGGGCTTAGCCCTGGACCCCAAGTGTCAAAGGCCCACAAAAATTGTATTATTATCATAAAGTTTTAATACTTTTTCATTAACATTGAGCACTTATCGTATAGTAAAAAATAGTTAATGTTAATAATATAATAATAATGATAGCTTATAGTATTATTTGTATTAACAAAAAATGGGACCTCATTGGACTTCAATAAGCCCTAAGCCCCGAAAAACCGAAATCCCTCCCTGCCAATGCGTGACAAGTTGATGTGAATTTTGGACCGGTGGCGTGTTTAGAAAAATTTTTAACCGTATTTCTTCGAGAGGTTGAAAATGCAGTTACTGTTATGGTGCGAATTATCGCGATTTGATATTGGAGTTTCAGCCTCATTTGGACAGCATGGATTCGAGTGACATGTGGTTCCAGCAGGATGGTGCTACCTGCCATACGACACATGAACAACTAAGTTGTTGCGGCAGAAGTTTCTCGGGCAACTCACCTATACAACAGCGATCAGAATTGGCCACTAAGTTCGTGCAATCTGACATCGAGCAACTTTTTTTCTGGGATTTGTAAAATCCAACGGTTATGCCACTAAAATAAGAACAATTCCTGAATTTAGAACAGAAATTCGAAAAGATATCGACGAAATTAAGTCGCAACTGTGCGAAAATGTAATTGAAAATTGTCAAAAGAATATGAGAGTTTCAGAAGAATCATGGAAGCATTTGTCAGATATTCTATTCCTTATTTAATTGCAATGTTTACCCTTTAAAATAATGTAAATAACTTTACCAATTAATGAATAAATAATACGTTCTTTTAAAATTTAAATCCTGCGTTACTTTCATGACACCATATATATATTGTACAATGTCATGGTATTTCAATTCTTTCCTGATAACTCCAAAATCACGGTCACTTGAAAGAAATGAGTATCCATACGCAAGGAAGTTAGAAGTACGAGGTAGACAATATTGAAGCAATGGCTAACAAAAAAAAGCATGAACCGAAGTATTTATTTTATCCAACCGTATCCTGATTGCAACAAAATATGGGACTATTTCTGGATATGTTGTCCTCTTCATCTGCAGAGATGTACAGTACTGTACATGTACAATTTTAGCTTATGCAGATTCTAATGCACGGAGAAGCCATAATGCACTATACAGTAAACGTTCCTTTCGACCAAGAACATAATCACGTATATATTTTTGTTCAGTGAATAGCGACGATCTTCATACCATTAATCTGTGGCGATGATCGGCACGGATTAATGATCAGCTGATAATGTTTTATTTATTTCCTTGAAAAGTAATAAATAAAATAAAACTTCTATTTTAACATCGTTTGTTCACTTCTGAAAGGGACACTAATTCGAGTGTGATGCTAAACTGAAGGGCTTCAAACAGTAAGAATTGTTGTGAGGTTCCAAAAACGTGTTGAAATTAAACATTTGTTATAGAAATTTATTAAAACAAAACTAGTGAAAAAAACCTCCATTGTTAAAACCAATCAAAGATCGGATTCGTTGTGCTAGTAATATGAAACCGAGAAGAGAAAAAAAATACTATTAATGTATAAAACACGACGCAATAATGAAAACGAACATCCTCCAGTAGAGGTGGACCTTTGACAAAGCGCTCTTATACAAGCAATTAGAACATAGAAAAATTTTGGAAAAGGGGAAAGGTTAATTATAAAAGGGGAAATCGCGTCAGGTCGTTAAAATTCTAAAGTCATAGACTAGACAACAATGAGGGAATATGAGCGCAAGTTCAAAGTCCATCAACATCTTTCATTCAGAGTTAACGGATGGTGTCGGGTAGATTTTCCGAAGCGGATCTTTTTCGTGACCCGAACAGGTCTTGTCTTTCACTTAAGGATAGACGAGGGACAAATTGGGGAGCGGGAAAAGGAGAAGTGAAACTAATCAGTATAGACGGGGGGAGAACGGAGATTGATATAATCCCGGTTTTCAAAGACACGAGGACTCTCCTTGGCCTTGAACTACACTGCCTAGGGACTATCTGCGACGACGAACAACAAAAAGAACATCGAAGCTCAGGAAGTGAACTACAAGAAACATCCACACTCGAGACTTCCAAACAACCGATTGTGTTCAGAAATATTTGTTTCGTAGTGTAAGTTTGCATTATACTAAAATAAACGGATTTTTTGTAAGATACTTGTCATAATTTGTCTCCTCCGCTACACTCACACGCGAACGTCCATAGATCATCCTGGCGCGTGATTAATGATTTTCCCCGAAAAGTTCGGAAACTTACAGTGGGGTCCGAGAAGTGGGATTTTAAGTCCTCTGTCTCCACCAGGGTAGTAACTTACATTGTTTACAATAATGAAATGTATACTTAGTTTGAGTTTGGCAGTTTGAAAATCATTTCTTTTGATGATAACAACGTGATTTGCAATTAGTTATAGACAGATATTTAAAGGATCTTTCTTTATACAAAAATACGAAAAATGCCCTGCGAAGTATAAATAAACAATAGAAGCAGTAAAATTTACTTTTGATTATAGAGAATACTAGAAAACATTTGATAATAAGGTTAAGAGAGAATTACAGGGATAATTACCATTAAAAACACTACATCATATATAATGATAATAATTACTATAAATGGAATTTTTAGGATTTACGAATTTTTATATGCAGTAAAGAGAAAAGATAAGACATGTTTTTTGAAAATAATACATATATACCACGTATAATATTAATTAAATTTAATCAGTTGTCTTCAATCGTCTTTAAATACTAGACATTTTTCTATATTTCTTCAAAGATACCACATAAAACAATATTTTCTATCAAGGAAACATTTTCATATCTTCACATTTAGACCGCTAAACTTAATAATGCAGTCAGCAATCAAGTGACAAGCCTAGTAGAGCGTCGAGACAGCAAAGAAACGAGAGAACATACAAGACGTGTGAAAAATGGCGTCAAGTAACGTTGTTAATATGTGTTTGAAAATACTTCCTTGAAAATCTGGTGTTTAATACAAATTTTTTTTTTAAAAAAAAAAAGACGATATTACGTTCATCTTACATCAGTTTCCATTATTGTCTGTCTACTTGAGATTGGTTTTATTTGATGTGACTGGCAAATTTCCACTACTAAAAGGACGTGCTGTCAGCAGATCGTTCAAAAAGAAATTAGGCTGAAAATAGGGACACGATGATTTATAACATGACAGCTCATCACCCGATCGTGGCTTAAGACACTTTTTTAAACTTTCTTTGGAGGCAGTCTCGGAGTGATTTCCACTTTTCTCTCACTGTCTCTTCTAAAACTGGTATCAACATAAGCAATTTTACCGTTTTAGTCAGCAAATATCTGCGCTTTTAGACAGTTCATATCACTATGCGATTCTCACTTATTCTGTACTCTATCTGCAGATAAGGAGAGTAAATCAAAAATGGATGATGGTGACGCGATCATCTTAGCAACATACTTATTCTTTGTAGGAAAAAAGCAACAAAACAAAATATTGCATTTATTATATGAAAATCTTTTAAAAATCCAAGATGAAATATATTTTAAAAAGAAAAGACCAAATATAAATAGAAATTTGATGACTTCACGCATCCTTTACTACAACCATAGAAACACAATTAACATGAGCAGAGTTGATCTTTCTTTCGGTGCCAGAGGAACTTTTTAATCAATTTACAAATACGTAAGCAGAAGAGAGCCTCAAAAGAAAAGTCCACTCTGCTCATGTTAATTATATTTCTGAACGTGTGAAAACATTAAACGTTTATTTGTATTTGATCTTCTATTTTTAAAATCCATTTATTATTATTAATACATAGATAAAAGATGAGAGCATTATTACCAACTCGCTGTTATCTTGCTGAAAAATATAAGTTATTAGAATTACACGTTCTCTTGCTGATACAGCAATAGATTATAAATTTATTTTTTTACTTCCAAATTTAAAATTATAATTGGCTGCTGTTTCAAGTGAATTTGCAGTGTTTTGCAGTATGTGTAATACAATTAATTTAAGAAGCAATTAACGAATTAACCGCTTTAAAATTTATATTTCTATTCGTTCTTTCTTTCTATTTTTTGAATAAATAATCAATATAAAAACTTTGTACGATCTTTTTATAATATTTCCATTTCCTAGAGGTTTGTATGACAAGCCACCAGTAAATGGGAATACTGTAAAAAGTATCGTGTATCTACAGAAGTATCTACAGAAATTTGGGCATAGAAAATAGAAATTTGTAGAAGAAAGGAGATTTTTGGAAGAAAATACATTGTATATTAATATGCAGGATGTTTTGCGTTCAGTATTTCATGTGTTCATTACTTATAGTAATCTAAAAACACAAAAAGATCTTATTCAAATAATAGTCTGCATAACAATGAGATGTTTTTGATCTAAGACGGTTAAATGATAGTCATTTAAAAACGTTGTTTGTTTTTTCTTAAATAGGAAATACAAATGCTTTTTTATGATAAGAAATAATTTTCAAACTTAGAAACTAATTAATTAAGCAAATTGTAAAGTTAAAAATTTAAAAATGAATTTTTAAATTAATTAAAACGGGTTATATTTACCCTACTTTTACCATCACATTGTAAATAATCTCTATAACAACAAATAAGATTTAAAAAAAAAAAGTTTTAGAACTTAAAATTTACGCAAAAAACAAAAAAAAAATCTTGTTAAATTACCCATCATTATTCTGATATACAAAATTTCAATTTTATAGAAGATAAATGATGTGTAATATGGATTGCTATTAACAGCAAGAATTTCTTTTTAAGATATGGTACAAAATGACCCAAACATATCTTATTTTTTCCAATAAGTTCTTTAATAGAACTTTCTGTTAAATATAGAGTAAGAATATATTAATTTATTAAACTGAAAAAAAAAGTGTTTTATTTAGTTTTATCTATAGAAATTAATTATTATCAAAATGCAATTATCTTTATCACACTTCATAAAAACTCAAATAAAACTAAAACCCCTCTTTTTATTACACAAATAAAACTTCTAATAGAAAGAATCGTCTTATTTATGGCTCTAGAAAGTCATTCACAAATTAGTATATTGTAAATAAAGGTTTTTGAAACGTTTCGAAGTATTACGAATTTGTTAAAGTAACTATTACAAGTGAACTGAGGTAATAAAATTTTGAATTTTAATGTTAAGAAATTTCGTCGAATATCCTTTATAACATTTTATTAGTGTAATTTGTTAACATCGCTTATATATTCAACACATTTTTAATTAAAAACAAATAATTTATTTAAATAATTAAATAAATTTATTGTTTTATTAAAGAAAACATTTTAAAGTTAAGTCTTTAAATGAAACTTAAAACAATAAATAAATATATAACGATAGTTAAGAGAATGCTTTAATTTAATTTATTAAATATACAATCACTTTATTAAAAATTAATTTANTAACATTTTATTAGTGTAATTTGTTAACATCGCTTATATATTCAACACATTTTTAATTAAAAACAAATAATTTATTTAAATAATTAAATAAATTTATAAATTGTAACGTACATTTTATTAAATAAAAGTAACTTATTTAAAATTTATTTTTATTAATAATTAATTAATATAGAAAATGTTAACTGTAGTGTTAAAACTACGTGTCGTTATAAAGAGATAAATTGATTTGACTCGTCTGGGTCAAAATCATATATTTTAACAAATGTTCCCATGATAAGATTAAGTGCAAAACAACATTAAGGATAAACGTGTTTTAGTGGCCATAGATAAAATTAAATGTGCTATAAATAGTAAATTATATTTAAGATATATATTTTTTTTTCATAAAAACAATTACCATTCTAAAAATATTTTATAATGAAAAGATGGTAAAGAAATTATGAAATATTTTTTAAATGCGGTATTTGATTATATTTAAAATGTATTTTAAAGTTTGGATAAACTTTTATAAATATAAATTATAAGGGAAATAAATTTTATAATTGTTCCCAGATGGCGCAAAGCGTTAAACATTTCATTGTTATAATTACAATATAGAAAGAATGGTTATCATAATTCCTCTTAATGGTATCACCAATAATATCTTCCATTAATTGTGTGCCTGAAACAGATGATGTACACAGAACCATTTACTTTTATCAGACTAATGCTATTGCTTTTAATTCTACTGCTTTATTATAAAATCTAACAAACAATTGTCTTTTATCAACGTTTATCACTATTTTTAATTGAATCGGCCATTTTATTTTCCATTTCATATTTATATTTCGTTTGTTCCAGAGTAAAATATGGCAATTTTCTTAAATCCTTACAGATATTATTAGTTATATTTTACCCATGCAATGACGATGATTGGGAAGACCCAGTCACATTTTTCGATACAATAGCACATCTATAACGTTCTAGTGTCTCATACTAATAATCAAGCAGAAATTTTTAAGTTTTTTTAACTTTGACTTTTTTAAACGTAACATTTTCATTTATAAAATAACAAATCAAAAAGAATGGCAATTACAATGACAGTTTAAAGAAAATTTACAAGACATTACGGGGAAGAATAAACAAAATTTATTACATTTTCTTGGTTTCTGAGTTGAGAAACCAATCAGTTCGTTATAATCAACCCTATTTGAAATGTCATTCTCGATGTATATTGCCAAATTACATAATATTTCTTGTCTAATTGAATTTCTAATATACTTTTAAATATTTTAGGGTATTGGACGATCTCTGCTGATGCGTTGAAAACAGGAATTGAGAAATATACGAGAGCAATTTTTTTTCTCAAATTCCGACGGTCCGTAAAACAAAGACAAGTGTAAATAATAAAATGAATTTATTACCAAAATTTAGGTACAAACATGCTTACTTTTCGACATAATCACCGTGAAGATTGAGGCATTGATATAGGCCTATCTGTAAACGAGCTTTCCAATCTACTCTTCATAGAATGTTGCCGCCAATGACTTGAGATGGGCCTTACGTTGTTTTGAAGATCGTCATTAGTCTCGAACTTCTGCCCTCCTAGTAACGTTTTCAGTTCAGGAAAGAGGTGGAAGTCGCTCGGCGCTAAATCGGGGCAATACGCTGGGTGTTTAAAATGTTGCAAGCTGGGTGGAAGTCTTTACTCCTTTAATTTAATTAATGTGTGAAAAATTCCACTTAACCAGTCCTCCTTGAATCACTTTGGAAAATTTAAAGTTTATTCTTTTGCAAATTACAAAATGTGACAATAAAGTTCGTTGAATGGAATTGTTACTGATAAAATGAATGATTTTTGGAAAGTGAATCTATATGCAGAGTACAGCCCAGACATTGTTGTAGTAAGTCAGGACTTATTTTTACCTGTTAAAACCCGTAGCTTGTGCATGTGCACGATTACTTGAGCTATATATGCGATGGTTGTCACTAGCGAGAAATGGCGCAACGAATCAACATCAAGTTCTGCTTTAAGTTGGGTAAAACTTCATCAAAAACTCATGACATCGGATAAACTGTTTACGGAGATGAAACAGTGACAAAAAAGTGTGATTACGATTGTTTTAAACGTTTCCGTGAAGGAAACGAATCTCTTAAAGATGTTCCTCGTAGTGGATGGCCCATAACCTCGAAGATAATGTGGAAAGAGTTTGGTGATATAATATTGCGGGATCGACGTCTCTGTAGTTTGCATTATATCTTAAGAGCTAGTCATAAACCACAAAACAATCCATCAGACATTGACAGTTGACTTAGGAAAGTGACCTCATACAGCTGCAGTAGTGAAAGCGTTTCTGGCTACGCGCGGAATTGTTGAGCTGAATCATCCGCATTACCTAGTTTGGCTCAAGTCGACTTTTTCTTCCATGATTGGAGTTGTCTATGAAGTGACAGAAATTTCCAGACATTCCAGACATTCAGGCGAATGTGACATCCGTTATGAAAGCGATACAGAAAGAACATTTCTCTAGCTTTCAAGTATTTATACGAATGTTGTCAAAAGTGTATTATATCACAGAATGATTACGTTGAACTCCAGTACAATTTTTTTTCTTCTTCAATGCAAAAATTCTTTGTTTTGATTATTCTCCCAATTTTATTGTCACACATTGTATATAAACTGTGTCAATTCTTCCTTCAGAATAGTAACGTGGATGTCATCTGACTAGGTATTTATAAAATTCATAATACAGTTATCATACTCTTTTGGTAATATTTCTTTTAAGTTTGTAGAAATACCAAAATAATTTAAAATATTTTGGTATGCCTCAATACGTCTATTAATTTCTTATACCAATTGATCACAAATGACGTTTAAACAAATTATACAAAGCTGAAATCTGATATGTTTATATTTTTGCGTTTTCGGATCTAATTACAAAAAAATAAATGCAAAATAGATCAGATGCATTTTATATCTTTATAAAAAAAAATAATAAAATGCAGAAAGCCGATATTTCATAATTCTAGAATAAAAATTGATGCCTGAGATCCAACCCCCTGCACCAAAATGGCAATCTAAAGTCTTCAAAAATGGCACCAAATTTAAATTTCGATATTCTTACTACAGTAATGAATTTATAAAAGATTGGTTTGGTGTCCCCTGTTAGTGGGTGCCCTCCGGCAATTGCCCTTTTTGTCCATAGGATAACGCGCCGCTAATAACAGAATAATCCAAAAAAGTACACAATTAGCTAGTTACATTCCTCGATAATTATTTTTTGAATGAAATACGATTATATACGATAATGTTAATTAGAAATTGTTCGGCCAATTAAAAATTTATATTTAATTACAGTTAATTATTAATAATTAATTGTTTATTAAAATATCTTTCATAATTCTGGTATTATTATTATTAGTATTAGTATTCGAATTAGAAATTTTTAATTTGTAAAGAACATTAATAAATTAATTATTTCTGCGAAAAAAAAAAATAGAAATGAATATTAAATGTATTGTTTTCTTTATTATACTTTTAATTATAAATTTAGTTATTTGTCTATTATAAATAATTTTAATGCATTTTAATAGAATTTTATGCATGAAGCATTTGTTTTAACGAATCAATAAAAATCTTGAAAAGAAGGAAATCTTTATAATAAGAAAATATTAAATTAATTTTATCGAAAGAAATATTTTAGATTACATTTAAATTATTTTTATTTGATCAATCTAAAATAAATTTCATATTCCTTCATTAGTTATATTAAAGAATTCGAATAAAATAAAATAAATCAATTAAATTGATTAAAACTTCTTTTTAATAACAAAAGAAAATTTAAAATTATGAAATATTGAAAAATTTCTTATGTAACTTGAGATAACAATTTAATATTATAATTATTAATATAATATACATTTTCTCTTTTTTTCCTGTTCTCACGAATATAAAACAGGATTTCAAGAAAGTATTGATTTAAAATATTTAAATTTGGATACTTTTATAATTATATTATAAGATTTAGATTATTTTTTTAGTATTTCTGGTAAATAAATAAAATGTAAAAACGGAGAGTAACTAATTCGAAGATGAGAATGTATCAAGAAAGATCAAAGGAGAAGTTATTTGCTATAGTATGAATCAAGATTGATGGTGATGATGATGAAATAAAGCTTTACTACCAAGAGATATAGACAAATTGCAGAGGATGAGCAGTAATTCTTGTGTGTTCGTCTAGATATACTGGGATCATTGGATTTGACGGATGTCATACAAAGTTTACATCACAGTGGAATACAACAAATTTAACCCTTAAATTTTGTCGCTTTTTTTTAATTTCAGTAGAAAATATGTATATTTTATTAAAATTTTATTACAATAGCATCAATTTAAATTATTTTTTTTTTAAATTAGAAAATAAAAATATAACTTGGACTTAAAAGTAGTTTGAACAAGAGATTTTTGAATTTAATGTTTAAAGAAATGAACTTTTAAATTGTTCTAATTTAAGTTATTGATATTAAAAATAAAACTTTATACTGAAATATCGATGATAAAGGACATTTTAGATTTGCTCTCTTTAGTTACTAACTATTTGATTTAATTGATTAATACATTCATACATCATTATACAGTAGTTTAGCTTGTATTCCAACAGAATTACTTCCGTTCCTAGGGTCTGTACTACAATAGGGTTAAAATGCATATATGATGGATGAGAGATGATCTATTCTATTCAACAGAACTAAATTAAAAACTGTTCACTTCTTATTTAAAAATTATAGTATAATGCAAACATCCGTATTCTGTCCAAACTATAGATTTTTAAAAAGTGTTTTAAAATTTCTTAAAACATTTTTGAAAAATACACATTATAAAATAGTCAAATAAAAGTTAATATGCATGATAAAAGAAATATCATAGAAAAATAATAAATTAAAATTATAAAAATATTTATATGAAATGAATTACAAAGATCTAAAGATTGTTTACGTTATTAATTGAATTAAAATTGAATTATTCTATGTAAACTATACTACATCTAGCTGCATGGGCATAACATCCAAGACATGACAATCGTGTTACTACTACATGTAGAGATGCCAGATTTCTACAACTTGATTAATCAATGCGACACTTAAAAATGATTAATGTTACCACTTCCCAACTTTCACTTCACCCTGTTCTATCTCTTACGAAAAAAATGTCGGTCAGATAATCGAGGCTGTTCAGGTGTCAACAAGGACACCAGAGACTGTTCTGGGGCTCTAGAATAGAATCCCGGAAAATTCCAGGGATTTTTTAGGGAGCTCTCAATAGCTAATATGTCGGCTTCATCTCTCAACATCCGCAGCCCTAATGTGGGCCTGACCGAATCCAAAATGGGCTTAAAAAATGGCCCTCTTGGTGCCCAGAGAGCGAAAAGAATTGAAACGTAATAAATAAATAAATCTCAAAAATGAAAAATTCAATGATTATTTTTAGTTAATTATTTTATAGGCTAAATAAATTATGAAAAACAACATTAAAAAAAAATCAAAAAAAATCGAATAAATTAAATTTTTAAAGATTTTTCTAAGATTGAAAAGTTGTTAACAACTACAATCTACAAATGTGAATTCAATTATACATAGTGTAAAAATTAATTAAATAAAATATTTATGGATTTCAGTCAAAATTTTTTAGTATATGATAACATTAATTCTTCTATTTAAAAAAGCTACAGTTTGTTTTCAAAGGAATAATTTTTAATAATTAAATAAAACTGTATGTTTCGTTTTATAACATAATAATTTTATATATTCAAATATATTACACAGACAGAGAAAATGATAAAAAAATAAAATGTATTAAAATAAATTTATATTTTATGTTTATAATGAATATATGATTTAAATATAAAATTTAGTAATAAAATTTTAATATTAAATATATTAGTTGAATTTATAAATATAAATTAAAATATTATTTCAATTCATATGATGATAAAGACATTATCATTATTATTTTTTTTCATTTTTTAAAATTCATAAAAAAAATTTCTTTAAGTAAAAAGTTTTATAATAGTGTGTTCTATATTCTATTAATTTAAATATATTCCATATATTTAAATTATATTATTCTATTCGAAATTCTATATACCTCTTTCTCAGTCCCTTGAGAAGTATTGAATATCGAAATGTACAATTGAGAGCATTATGTTAGCAGGAGAAAAGAAAGACATTTTAGAGAAGCTTTTTGGTATTCTTTATAAATACAGCAATAATAATAATTTAAAACACAAAAATTATTAAAAGAATATTTATACGATTAGCTATAAAAGTTTTCATACTATTAAGTTTAATGGTATACGATGATTTTAAATTCAATTAACTGTTACAAATTAAAGATGTTTTAATATATTTTTAATAAGAAATAATTATTAAAAATGAGATTCTCTATGTTCAATATAAATTTACAGCATTTTAATACATTGGTGAAAATCTTTAGTTACTACATTAGATCATGATATTCATCAGGAACGATGGTTCCTGTTTATTTGAATTTTTAATATAGGTGTTTAATTATTCGACATGTGAGAAATAAAAATTCATAAACTTTACAGTAAAAATTTCTTTCAATTTTAAATAATTTCTATTTATTTCACAAATATTACAAATGAAACACTCATTGACCTAAAAAGTTTACCAAGCTTATCATACGTGAAATGAAGCAAATACTCTTTTAAATGGAACCGAAAGAAATCAGAGTAAGGGACAATAACATGCAGCTGTTTTAATCATTACACATGTTAAAATATTCTTAAATTATTTTCAGTAAACTGATTTTTGGGCAATCTGTATTTTCTCATTCATTCCTCTGAAAGTAATATTATTTCAAAGACATTAATTATAAAGGATTATTACGTATAAACGTAATGTAAAATTTTTCTAATCTAATGTTTCCTATTTTAAAATAGGAAAGAAGTTATAAAAAAAAGAAAATATGCTTTTTTTTTAATATCCGGGGCTGAAGTTTTTCAATCCAACCTTCTTCATATTTCTCAAAATATTGATCTGTAAGAAGTAAAATATTTAAGAATGAAATTAATTAAATAAATTTATTGTTTTATTAAAGAAAACATTTTAAAGTTAAGTCTTTAAATGAAACTTAAAACAATAAATAAATATATAACGATAGTTAAGAGAATGCTTTAATTTAATTTATTAAATATACAATCACTTTATTAAAAATTAATTTATTGTTAAGTTCAATAATTTCATCATTTATATAACAGCGTAAAAGTTAATATTACTTTTCCTATATGTCAAAAGGATAAATAAAATTGTTCATAAATACTAATTTGATTATTTGCCCCAAATTATTTTGAATTAGGCACAAAAGAATTTAAATAAAAGGACTTAGCCATTGTACTTTTCAAACGGATCGAATTGCTTAAAGGTACAGTACAGTCAACATTCTCATGAATTCTAATTATTTTAAACGTATTTTTTAAGCGAATGCATCTATTGTGTAATATTTAAAAGAGTTTTATCCGATCAAAACTTTTCTTTGAATTGGTTTAATATTAAGAAGTTTTCTTTAAATAATTGTTTTATCATCTATAATTTATTTACATACAATTAGACACGTTTAATCATTCTTAACATTACATCTGTACGTCGTTCCCAAATATATTTAATTTATCATTTAAAATTGAAAATATTTAAGATAATTTTAAAATTTCTTAAACATTTCGAGTAATTATAGTGTATAGAATTCGTTTATTTTGTATATAATACGATTAAAATTTGAAGAAATTTAATTCAATTATAGTAATTAGATCGAAAGCGTAATACTTCATTAATGATTTTCTACTTAATTTTCCTGTAAAATATTTTTATAAATATCCTCTTGTTTAATTTTACCAACGATCTTAGAACAGATTTTTGTTTTATTCTTTACGAGTTCCTTTAATTTAAACTTAAATTGAAGGGTAGTGTAATTTGGAGAAAGTTGCGCTTGAATGCAAATCGCTTTTGTATCGATCTTCAACCGGATAAATTCGTTGTCAACAACGACAGAGTAGTTTTAATGCATGTCAGAAGAGATTAAAGAATGAAAAAATTGTTTATTCACCATGATTCAATAGAAGTAACGAAACGTTAGATCACCCATTAAAAATATATTTTGGCAAGGTGCTTGCTTTTTCGATTTTCTTAATTACAGCATTTTTTTTTTTCAAACTTTCATTGTTTTAAATTTTATAAATAAAATACATTTTCTTTCAATTGAGAATATTATAAAATTATTAAATTTTAGATTTATTTAGTTATTATAAGAGAGTGTTTATATTACAAGTACAATAAAGTATTTACATTTTCTTTAACTACCTCGAATTTAAAGTCGGTTTTTATATAAAAGAAATACAATTTTTTTTAAATTAAAATAAAATATAATAATTCTATCTCTTCTGAAACACCGCAAATTTGATCAATACTTTATGTAATTTTATAACAATTTACAATAAATTTTTCTTATATTTTAGACGTTTCTGATACATTTTGATTTATTTTAATATTTCCGTATTCTATAAATGCAGTATGTAATATCATATCATAAACGATCGACTTACAAATGATCCTTTTTTTCTACAATGATAATAGTTTACAACATCCGACATCACATCATAAGCTATAAAAATTTTCTATAAAATTGTAGACTATTTTATAAAACGTTTATTAAATGTTGCCATTTATAACTTTTTTCCCCCTTTCGTAATAACAAAAAATATCACATACTTTGCTATGAAGAAAAAAAAAAGACAAATTTCGCAGAAATCTGAGATTAGTGGTTACAATTACATCCGTTGGTCATAAAAAAAAGAAAAGTTTGACCATAAAGATTGATTGCCACGTTTATGTATCTTTTCTAGATACTAGATATATATCTTTACATTACACTATGCATAAGTATACAAAATATTTTAAATTACATTCCATACAATAAATAATATAAAATATTTCAATTTATGTTAAAATTTGATCTGTTTTATTATTTGCGCTTTTATAATATCGACTTGCATTAAAAATTGACGATTCTTTCAAATATGGAGAGCGATTTTTATTTACAAAAAAAAAAGAAAATATATTGAATTGCATTATATTATTTGAACTAAAAATATATCTTGCTTTCTTCTAAAATTATAAAATATTAATTTAATTAATTTAAATATTAGTAAATTAAAATATAAAGTTAGAAACATGATTAGCTTT
>NW_019384841.1:378702-429158 GCF_000671375.1 Centruroides sculpturatus
TTTTTTTAAAAATTTATTTAAAAATTAATAAGTATTGATTATTGTTGATAAAACACGAAACCAGATAATATTTTAATTGTGTAAACGATTGTAATAAATTGATTTTACATTAGTCATATATTTTCATTGTTTTCTACACTTACATCTAAAAAAAAATTGTAAATTTGGTATTGGCATTAAACTATGCTTAAAGTAATATATATGTTACTATAAAATATCAAAATAAATGTCGAATATAATTAATACGTAGGTGAAAATCTGGAAAGATATCTGGTATTTTTATAGTGTTGGGACATTTCCCAGTGTATGTCGACGTACAATAGTACCTGTGTGACTGTCAAATATGGTTGGCTTTAGTGAATTTTAGAAATGGTGGCATGGAGCTTATGCTTGGTAGTGATGTTATCACCTGTTCTTTATTGCAAGTTTGACATTTATATGTGAGTTTAAATTGTTTACTTATTAAGTGTGTTTTTCTATAATAGTATTTGAGTATGTGAGATACTCGGGATTCCAGATTTGGCTACATTTTTCTATTTGAGTTAATTTTGAAGATAATCTGTGAATTTTTGGGCAAATCGTTTTTTTAATTAATACAAAAGTTGGAGCTTATAAACTTCTTTCTCGAAATGTATCGTATATAAATTTTCTTTTTGTTTTGAACGGGAACTCATTTGTTTTAGGCATGAGATTTATAGGCGTGCACGGAAATATCTAAAAACATTAGAAATTTTTATTTAAACTTCCATTGGAATATCTGGTTTTCATCTATAATTCTTATTATATTTACAGGTTTATACAGGATTTACAATTTATTTTAATTTTACTGACAGGGATAGTTTGTCGAAAAATATGCAGATTTGTATGTGAAAATGCAAAAGTTATTCTCTTAGGGAGAAAATGTTAAAATTTAGTCTGTAAGAAAGCATCGTGTTTGCGTCAATTATAATTAGTGATCCAAAATTTTTCTATAACGATTTGGTCTTGGATTAATTTGATTATTATAACGCGAATATAATAATCGGATCGGATTTATTGCCAAAGTTTGACTTTGGCAATAAATCCGATTATTACATTACAGTTTCAGTTATGTATAGGCCTATACTTATTTGTCTCCATAACGAGTAAAAACAAAGTATTGTACTATACGTTATTATGAAATACAATTGACCCTTGAACAACAAGGGCTTAAATTGTGCGATCCACTTATAATATTTGTGAAAAAAATCCGCTTACAGTCGACCCCCTATAACACTGTTGATAATTCCATTTTATATAAATTCCATGTCATACGAGTCACTTAGATTTTACAAATACGTGAGCCGTTCACAGTCCGTCACACGTATTTGTAAAATCTAAGTGACTCATACGACATGGAATTCATATAAAACGGAATTATCAACAGTGTTATGGGGGGTCGACTGTATATGTATACTTCTAAACATTTAATATTTGGAGAATTTAATTATTCATTTCTTAAATATTAATTTTTCAAAAATTTACTCATCGCATCGCACAGTTTAGAAACTCTATTAAGAGTTTATTACCTCTCTTTACTTACATAAGAATGAAGTTTGTGTTTTAATATATTATATCTTGTTATGAACTCATCTTTTTTTCAATGTTTACCTCCCATATTTGGACATTCACTTGATTTCGTTCTTTCACAGTAACATGTAGGACCTATATATGTTACGTGCAATATAATATATATATAGCATGTATTTTAATAGGGTTAATTCTGTATTGTTTTTTGCAGGTAGTTATGAAAAGTCCTTAGTCTAGGCACCATAAGATTTTACTTTGTGAGTATTAAAATACAGTATATTGTGTGCTTATATGTAAGCGTACAATATAGGCATATCGTATACGTTTTATATACAGTACATTGCAAATTTATGTAAACGTACAATATATATAAATTGTCAGTAAAGAGTCTAATGTCAATTGCTCAAAACTTTCTTAACATTTACCTAGTAGCTAACTTTTCAATTAATTTTGAGTTAAAGTCAATCTACTGGTGATAATCAAATATAGTAACGGGGTATTTTATGGATAGAGCAACTAATAAAAACTTTAGCTCTCTTATAAACTTATTTTAGTCAGCACTTCTGTTAACGACATTGATCGCATTTCTACAAAATTGTTTCCTTGAGCTACGTCTGTTGATATGAGATTCTACTAGAAAATTATTTTCATTAAATTTTTTAAAGCTACAAAATTTTAACAGCAGATATCGTTAACATAGTATAAAATATCATTAAATTCTTTTATTAAATCTCATAATAATTAATTAGAATGTTTTTAAATTAAATTTTAAAAGTACTGTACGTGCTATCCTAAATACATTCACAGCTGTTTTTTTTTTTTAATTACATTATACAGTATTTATAGTTAAAACTATAACATGAATGAGTCGAAATTAATTAAAACTTTTAATATAAATATTTATTAAAATAGATTAAAATAAAACATCTGAGAAATATTTTTAAAACTCGTATATAAGAATCATATATGTATATAATTGTACCTTCATTGAAATGCTATCATTACATATTGATAAGAGAATTAAGTGAAAGAAAGAAGGAAAAGAAGAGAATGGAATTTAAATTATAAAGTCTTTTATAATTTTTTTAGATCTTCCATCAATCAATCAATCAACAGTTTCGACTGTCAGTAAAAGCCTATTTTTTTATTCTGTATTGTTCTTTAGCCACCCTCTTTATCTCTTTTCTATTTTTTCCCTTCATGGGCATCATAATCAATCATTATCTTTATTGATGAGCCTGATATCAAGGGAAAAAGTAAGATATAATGATGTAGGCAGTCGCTTTAGTAATATCTATTTTATATGAAATAAACTCTTAGTTGAAAGAGTTTACAAAATAATTTAATTATTTAGAAAAATATTTATATTGATTTTAAATCATATTTTTCTTTAATTTAAAATTTTTTTTCAATTTGTTTCAAAATTTGAATTTCCTTAATTTGACCAAAAATTGATTTTAAAAATTGTAAGAAGAAATAATAATTTTTTTTGAATATTTAATATATATGGATGAATTCGACAGAATTTATTTGTATATAAATATAAATTTCTTTTGAAAAATACGTTTTCCTGTTGGAATTCACACAGAAATAACAATTGATTTACATAATCTTGTAAAGAGAGTTCGATTTTCTTTTGTTACATCAATAAAAAATATTGATTTTCATGATTAATATAGAGGATACGTTTACTGATATGATTAATGTAAATAGTTTCGACAGAATCTATTATTATAGGATTATATAGGAAGTGAGAGCGATATCTTCTATTAACTTTTGTTATTATTGTTTAACATAGAAATTTTTCTTTCAAATCCCTATTTTTTTTTCAATGAAAAACGTTTTAAATTTTATATTTCTTAACATAATATTTAGTAAATGATATCTCTAAAATTGTTATTACGTTTTTTTAATGAATGATATTTTTTTAGTTAAATTTTTACAAATATTTTTTATATAGAAAAATATACGAAAACTTGAAGTGAAATTCGAGTGAAATTCGTATTAGCTTATCTTTGTTATATTTTTAAAACAATTCAATACTTTCAAATTCTTTAAGCCCTTTGCAGTCAATACATGTAATTATTTCATAAATTAGCCTTACTAAATTATTAAAATTAAAAGATTTCGTATTCGTGTTTACCTTTTCACGAATATTCTATATTATACTTTTAATTTATACTGTATTGTAGTATATTACTATGTTTTGATGTACTATTTTCTACGTTGCATTACACTGCATTATATTCAGTGACGCGTTATCTTACGGGAAAAAGGGGGAAATTACTTGAAAATCCACCAACAGGTCCCAACACAATGTTTTATAAAAGCTATTTTCCGAAACCCCCCAAAAAAGTGTCTTAATTGAATACTATACACAGAGCTCCCTAATTTAAATTGCCTTGTCCCCATGAAGCTAAACTATTGTTTATATTGTACTGTTATACCGTTTTAAATTAAATATACAGTAGTACTAGACTATTTAAATACAATACTGGTATTGTTATTCGTTTAAAAGATTCTAGAGTTTGTTTTCAAAACGTTAAAGCACATTTTCTGCAAAGTTAATGTAAGATTAAATTAATGTAATTTGATAACAAATATAAATCTTTTAAACATAGTTAAAGTGCAGAAAGTTTTTTGAAAATGCGATTTAAAAAAATTAACTTTTTTTCACACTTTTAACAAGTTAAAAATTGGATTTAATATTTAAATCATCTTAGTAATTAAAAGATAAAAATAGGTAAGTTGGATTATAAGTTTTTATATCTAATTATAATTTTTTATAAATTTTTTTTTAGATTAATTAAATTATTGTTTTGACATTTTATTAATGAATAATGAAATAGAATTTGAAAGACGTTTAAAAGAATCAAGAAAATTCAATTACTCGTATTATTCTATAATCGAAGATGACGGATTATTCTTAAATTAGAAATTTTGATGTAAAATTGATTTAAAATTATTATTAAATAAATAATTTAATGTATTAAAATTACAATTTATGAAGTAAAATTTAAAGATTAAATGCCACAAAATTAAATACCTTAAAAAATTTTAATAGTAATATTGATAATAATAAATAAATGCGATGGAGAAATTCGTTTATTTTATAAATCTTTTTAATTTTTATATTCTTAATAACTTAAAAATAGATCAACACAAACTTTATATTGTTGATTCCAACTCGCAAAATATAATTGCCACTTTAAATCTTCATTATATCTTAGTTTGCATAATCCTTAAAATTTACCTATTTACATTTTAATTTGCCTTTAGGATCAGAGAAGAAAATTACTAATTTTCACTCCAAAATTTTAAAAAAATTTATATTTAAAATACTTTTGTTATAACTTTCTAAAGTTCAATCAATTTCTATGGTGTAAACAACTGCAACTTTAGCATAGATTCCTCTAAAATAAGATATCTGCTTTGTATGCTAATTACAAAAGTACTAATTAAGTTAAAATGTTTGTAGCGCTTTATTAATTAAAGAGAAGTTGGGAAAATCTCGACAATTTTAATCGCACACAAATCCTTTCATCTGTTACTTAACGTTAAAATGTTTAATATGAAAATATAAAAATGAAAATCTAAACATGTTTGTCAACTGAAATGTAAATAAATATGACGTATAAATATAAATATAAACACTATCAATAAAACTGAATTCTTTCTGTGTATTATTCTTTTTATATATGCAAATTCAGTAGCGCTTCTCGAAATTTATAGTCATGTATTTCATTGTATAAGCAGAAGAAGGGAGGAAAAAATGAATAATTGTAATGGAAAGATAATATTTACGAATAAAATTTATCATTTTAGAAATATTTTCTTTAACATTCAACCATAAAATTGTATTGTATCTATTGTATAGAACTAGACATATTCGAAAGTAATGATTACTGATAAAATATTTCCGTTTATAAAATTTGTGCTAAGTCAAATTTAAAATATATTTTTTTCTAAGTAACATTTTACCATTACAACATAAAACCGGGTGAGAATTTTTTATTTCCATTGGGTATTAAAACGTAACAAAGTTTCAAATATATTGAAGAATTGCTCTTGTATATAAACAGATTTATATCCTGAAGCGAAATATTTATATATATTTTTTCCCCGAATAAAGATGAAATTTGTATATATATATATATATTTATTTACAATAATATTACTTTACTGCTTATATTCATGTATGCAGAAGTTTTAGACTTCGTAATAGCTTTGAGATGGGAAAGGATTCGCATCCACAAGACAAACCGCACAACATATGTCCTAAACAAAGCATTATTTTTGAATTCGTCGTGATAAAATATAAAAATATATATCATAAAATATATATTTTCTTCAAAATCTATTGATATTTCTCTTTATATTAGGCTTCAGTAAGTAGAATGTTGTTTACGATAATTTTAAACGAAAGAAAATTTATTATCTTGTGACCGGATCAGATAAAGGAATTTGAGGAAACTATTATGTCCACACGTTATATAAAATAGAATTTTTACTAGTAAAGATTAATAAAAAAAATGTCAAAAGAAAAAGAGGAAACTAATCAATAAAATAGATTTTGTGGTAGATCTATGAAAGAAACTTACTTGCAAGAAAGGAACTTTTTTTTTTTATACAGAAATCTATTTCTTGATGGAAACGCAATGATTGATCAACTGCTGATTGTTCCTTCAAAGATTTTTTTTTCATTCAAGGTCACATAAGAAACTTTTTCTTCAATCAATTCGATTTCTTTTCCGAACAAAACAACCTTCATTGAAATGCTATCATTACATATTGATAAGAGAATTAAGTGAAAGAAAGAAGGAAAAGAAGAGAATGGAATTTAAATTATAAAGTCTTTTATAATTTTTTTAGATCTTCCATCAATCAATCAATCAACAGTTTCGACTGTCAGTAAAAGCCTATTTTTTTATTCTGTATTGTTCTTTAGCCACCCTCTTTATCTCTTTTCTATTTTTTCCCTTCATGGGCATCATAATCAATCATTATCTTTATTGATGAGCCTGATATCAAGGGAAAAAGTAAGATATAATGATGTAGGCAGTCGCTTTAGTAATATCTATTTTATATGAAATAAACTCTTAGTTGAAAGAGTTTACAAAATAATTTAATTATTTAGAAAAATATTTATATTGATTTTAAATCATATTTTTCTTTAATTTAAAATTTTTTTTCAATTTGTTTCAAAATTTGAATTTCCTTAATTTGACCAAAAATTGATTTTAAAAATTGTAAGAAGAAATAATAATTTTTTTTGAATATTTAATATATATGGATGAATTCGACAGAATTTATTTGTATATAAATATAAATTTCTTTTGAAAAATACGTTTTCCTGTTGGAATTCACACAGAAATAACAATTGATTTACATAATCTTGTAAAGAGAGTTCGATTTTCTTTTGTTACATCAATAAAAAATATTGATTTTCATGATTAATATAGAGGATACGTTTACTGATATGATTAATGTAAATAGTTTCGACAGAATCTATTATTATAGGAGTATATAGGAAGTGAGAGCGATATCTTCTATTAACTTTTGTTATTATTGTTTAACATAGAAATTTTTCTTTCAAATCCCTATTTTTTTTTCAATGAAAAACGTTTTAAATTTTATATTTCTTAACATAATATTTAGTAAATGATATCTCTAAAATTGTTATTACGTTTTTTTAATGAATGATATTTTTTTAGTTAAATTTTTACAAATATTTTTTATATAGAAAAATATACGAAAACTTGAAGTGAAATTCGAGTGAAATTCGTATTAGCTTATCTTTGTTATATTTTTAAAACAATTCAATACTTTCAAATTCTTTAAGCCCTTTGCAGTCAATACATGTAATTATTTCATAAATTAGCCTTACTAAATTATTAAAATTAAAAGATTTCGTATTCGTGTTTACCTTTTCACGAATATTCTATATTATACTTTTAATTTATACTGTATTATAGTATATTACTATGTTTTGATGTACTATTTTCTACGTTGCATTACACTGCATTATATTCAGTGACGCGTTATCTTACGGGAAAAAGGGGGAAATTACTTGAAAATCCACCAACAGGTCCCAACACAATGTTTTATAAAAGCTATTTTCCGAAACCCCCCAAAAAAGTGTCTTAATTGAATACTATACACAGAGCTCCCTAATTTAAATTGCCTTGTCCCCATGAAGCTAAACTATTGTTTATATTGTACTGTTATACCGTTTTAAATTAAATATACAGTAGTACTAGACTATTTAAATACAATACTGGTATTGTTATTCGTTTAAAAGATTCTAGAGTTTGTTTTCAAAACGTTAAAGCACATTTTCTGCAAAGTTAATGTAAGATTAAATTAATGTAATTTGATAACAAATATAAATCTTTTAAACATAGTTAAAGTGCAGAAAGTTTTTTGAAAATGCGATTTAAAAAAATTAACTTTTTTCACACTTTTAACAAGTTAAAAATTGGATTTAATATTTAAATCATCTTAGTAATTAAAAGATAAAAATAGGTAAGTTGGATTATAAGTTTTTATATCTAATTATAATTTTTTATAAATTTTTTTTTAGATTAATTAAATTATTGTTTTGACATTTTATTAATGAATAATGAAATAGAATTTGAAAGACGTTTAAAAGAATCAAGAAAATTCAATTACTCGTATTATTCTATAATCGAAGATGACGGATTATTCTTAAATTAGAAATTTTGATGTAAAATTGATTTAAAATTATTATTAAATAAATAATTTAATGTATTAAAATTACAATTTATGAAGTAAAATTTAAAGATTAAATGCCACAAAATTAAATACCTTAAAAAATTTTAATAGTAATATTGATAATAATAAATAAATGCGATGGAGAAATTCGTTTATTTTATAAATCTTTTTAATTTTTATATTCTTAATAACTTAAAAATAGATCAACACAAACTTTATATTGTTGATTCCAACTCGCAAAATATAATTGCCACTTTAAATCTTCATTATATCTTAGTTTGCATAATCCTTAAAATTTACCTATTTACATTTTAATTTGCCTTTAGGATCAGAGAAGAAAATTACTAATTTTCACTCCAAAATTTTAAAAAAATTTATATTTAAAATACTTTTGTTATAACTTTCTAAAGTTCAATCAATTTCTATGGTGTAAACAACTGCAACTTTAGCATAGATTCCTCTAAAATAAGATATCTGCTTTGTATGCTAATTACAAAAGTACTAATTAAGTTAAAATGTTTGTAGCGCTTTATTAATTAAAGAGAAGTTGGGAAAATCTCGACAATTTTAATCGCACACAAATCCTTTCATCTGTTACTTAACGTTAAAATGTTTAATATGAAAATATAAAAATGAAAATCTAAACATGTTTGTCAACTGAAATGTAAATAAATATGACGTATAAATATAAATATAAACACTATCAATAAAACTGAATTCTTTCTGTGTATTATTCTTTTTATATATGCAAATTCAGTAGCGCTTCTCGAAATTTATAGTCATGTATTTCATTGTATAAGCAGAAGAAGGGAGGAAAAAATGAATAATTGTAATGGAAAGATAATATTTACGAATAAAATTTATCATTTTAGAAATATTTTCTTTAACATTCAACCATAAAATTGTATTGTATCTATTGTATAGAACTAGACATATTCGAAAGTAATGATTACTGATAAAATATTTCCGTTTATAAAATTTGTGCTAAGTCAAATTTAAAATATATTTTTTTCTAAGTAACATTTTACCATTACAACATAAAACCGGGTGAGAATTTTTTATTTCCATTGGGTATTAAAACGAGAGTTCGATTTTCTTTTGTTACATCAATAAAAAATATTGATTTTCATGATTAATATAGAGGATACGTTTACTGATATGATTAATGTAAATAGTTTCGACAGAATCTATTATTATAGGATTATATAGGAAGTGAGAGCGATATCTTCTATTAACTTTTGTTATTATTGTTTAACATAGAAATTTTTCTTTCAAATCCCTATTTTTTTTTCAATGAAAAACGTTTTAAATTTTATATTTCTTAACATAATATTTAGTAAATGATATCTCTAAAATTGTTATTACGTTTTTTTAATGAATGATATTTTTTTAGTTAAATTTTTACAAATATTTTTTATATAGAAAAATATACGAAAACTTGAAGTGAAATTCGAATGAAATTCGTATTAGCTTATCTTTGTTATATTTTTAAAACAATTCAATACTTTCAAATTCTTTAAGCCCTTTGCAGTCAATACATGTAATTATTTCATAAATTAGCCTTACTAAATTATTAAAATTAAAAGATTTCGTATTCGTGTTTACCTTTTCACGAATATTCTATATTATACTTTTAATTTATACTGTATTATAGTATATTACTATGTTTTGATGTACTATTTTCTACGTTGCATTACACTGCATTATATTCAGTGACGCGTTATCTTACGGGAAAAAGGGGGAAATTACTTGAAAATCCACCAACAGGTCCCAACACAATGTTTTATAAAAGCTATTTTCCGAAACCCCCCAAAAAAGTGTCTTAATTGAATACTATACACAGAGCTCCCTAATTTAAATTGCCTTGTCCCCATGAAGCTAAACTATTGTTTATATTGTACTGTTATACCGTTTTAAATTAAATATACAGTAGTACTAGACTATTTAAATACAATACTGGTATTGTTATTCGTTTAAAAGATTCTAGAGTTTGTTTTCAAAACGTTAAAGCACATTTTCTGCAAAGTTAATGTAAGATTAAATTAATGTAATTTGATAACAAATATAAATCTTTTAAACATAGTTAAAGTGCAGAAAGTTTTTTGAAAATGCGATTTAAAAAAATTAACTTTTTTCACACTTTTAACAAGTTAAAAATTGGATTTAATATTTAAATCATCTTAGTAATTAAAAGATAAAAATAGGTAAGTTGGATTATAAGTTTTTATATCTAATTATAATTTTTTATAAATTTTTTTTTAGATTAATTAAATTATTGTTTTGACATTTTATTAATGAATAATGAAATAGAATTTGAAAGACGTTTAAAAGAATCAAGAAAATTCAATTACTCGTATTATTCTATAATCGAAGATGACGGATTATTCTTAAATTAGAAATTTTGATGTAAAATTGATTTAAAATTATTATTAAATAAATAATTTAATGTATTAAAATTACAATTTATGAAGTAAAATTTAAAGATTAAATGCCACAAAATTAAATACCTTAAAAAATTTTAATAGTAATATTGATAATAATAAATAAATGCGATGGAGAAATTCGTTTATTTTATAAATCTTTTTAATTTTTATATTCTTAATAACTTAAAAATAGATCAACACAAACTTTATATTNAAATAACATTATAAATTCTTTTTACAGAAACTTTTGTTTTCTCTACTATCAAAAACAAAAAGTTTTTATTGGATTTCAAAATTACTTTTTAAATTAACTACAAATAAAGTTTAAAAAGATTAACCAGTTTTTTTTCCTCTTTTGTAATTTAGGAAGAAATTTAATAAAAATATTCGATGTTAATCATAATTTTTATCACTTATACATGACTTTATCATAGATTATTATAGCATTATTCTAATGAAATATTGGGAGAATTGCAATTAAAATAGTATTACACAATTAAATTGCATTACTACTTTATTATTATTACTTTATAAACATAAAAAAATGGTGTTCTATATTCTTTTTGGTTTAATATAGATTAAAATACTTCCCTGAAAATCTACGAAAATAGTAATACACACAACAAAATAAAGTACTGTGAACTAAACATTAAAACATTAAATTCTAATGGAATTTTATAAATTATAAAACAGCCAATCTTATTATACAATAAAAAATAGTAAATTTACTTTTGAAAAATTGTAAAAATTATTATCCTAAAAATAAATTATAATTATATTGTATACTATTACTACTACATAATCAATACGTTACTGTAAATGATAATTATACATTAAGTTTCTGAAGAATATCTTTAAAATGAAAAGTTTAATATGCTTCCGTTTGAGAAAATTGATATTATTATCCTATTCGGCAATATTAATCAGTATTCTTAAGCATAGACAGAACTTTTCATTATAAAAATTGATTTATCAGAAACATAAGCATCATATAATTATCATTGACAACAATAGTTATTGTATTAAGTATTAATTATATGTCTGATCTTCGTTTAGTTTTAGGTAGTTATAATTTAAATATACTTCAAAAATAATCGTTTGTAAATTATTACTAAACATTTTTTTTTTAGAAACAGAAACAACTACCCATTCTACTGTTGAAATTGAAGAGATTTGCAGTGTCTCCTTACGGACAAAGAAAATCATCACTTGACAATTTGAAGAAAGAAACTGGATAGAATGTAAACCGAACACTCATTTTCTCTTCTAGACTTGAAAAAAAAGAATCTGAAAACTTTTGTAAGAGGATTTATAAATATCTTACAAAATTGGAGAGATAAGTGAATAGCATAATTGAAATTTTTCTCGTTCGCTTGGGATTTAATGATGGTCATTTAGTATTGACTATAATCTTTTTGTAAGGATCTTAAATATGAAAAATGAAGACGTATTATTCCTACACGTATAACGTCTTTATTTTAAACTTTTTACAAATTTTATATTTATTATTTATCTAATTCTTAATGGTATGTACTGTAATGTATAATAAAAAAATTTCAAATTTATTATTGTTAATTTACATACATTTGTTTAAGTAGAAATTTTATGTAACGTGTTAGAAATGTTGTAAATGTTTCCATAATGCAATCAATTTTCTAAGCAAAATATATTTAGAATTTTTTCCTATAAAGATTTTCTATTAAAATTAATTATTTTTAATAATTTATAATGATAAAAAGTGTAGACAATTCAAAAATTTTTATAATTTAATTTAATTAATGCTTTTTCTAAATAAACGAAAAATACAGTAAAAGTAGTAATAATAATTGTAATTTATTTTAACAATTAGTAATGTCTTATAAAGGTGAAAATAAAATAATTACTCACTATAGAAGGAATTTCAATTACGTTAACAAACGTTTATTAACTTAATTGAAATTTCTAATTTCTTCGAGATTTCATTTCTACCGCTTTTTTTTTTCTTATTTAAGTCATGAATAGTCCTATCTATCACATGAAAAAACTCGAAATAATTTTCTGATCTTTGCTTCTCTTCTGATATAGCGACCTTTCCCAAGCGATTGCCATCTGTTTGGTCGTAAAGAAAGCATTAGTGGCCACGTTTCTATAATGAAAAAAAAAAAGATAAAAGAAGCACTTATATATTTTTCAATTACTATTTAATGGCTCCTATTTATTTTAAAAGTTAGCTTTATGGAGTGAACTTTATAACAAATGACAACAATTTATTTAAAGAATAATAAATATGAATGGTATTATATTAATTTTAATAGTGTAAATTTTATAAAATGGTGGCAATATTTTTTTTTTTTTTTACTAGGAAGATTAAATTTTATTACGATTTTTTTTTCTAAATATTTTAAATATTTGTTTTGTAAATTTAATATTTAAAGATAAATTTTAAAATTCTATAAAAGGATATCTCTTTCCAAATAGCAATTATCTTTGTAAATGGTTTTGGTTTTAATGTAATTACTTCATCTTATCGCTGCCAACAACTTGATGATATTTCAAACTTGAGATTACGTTATTGATTTTAAATTTGTTTCAGTTGTAGAAAGTTAGTATAAGAAAATTGTAACTAAATTAAGTTGTTTCAAAACATTTTATAGATTAAACCTTTAAATGAATTTTATTTTATTATTGCTTTAAAGTTATTAATTTTCTTTTATTTTATCTTTAAATTTTTATTACAAATTAATTAAATATAAAATAGTAATGAATATACGATAGTTTCTTCAAAAATTAATCATTGAAAATTGTTTAAAATCGATACCAAGTTTTATTATTTCATTTTCTTGCATATTATGTGTGGAAGAACTTATATTTAGTCGTAAGATATAAGATTTCTTTTACTTTCTACAAAATAATAATAGATTTAAAATATAGTCTTAAGTTACAGGCTTCTAGCTTGAATTTCTAAGCTGTATCTTCTTCAGTTTATGTGTTAAAGTATATTTAACTTATTAAAGAATTTAGTATTCTTTTAAGAAATGATTATTTTCTTATTTATAATTTATAAAGGTATTAAATATTGCAGTATTTAACGCTATATTTCTGCATTTGTACTCGCTTCGATATGAAAAGAAACTAAGAAAATTTAAATATTTTTAGAATTTCTTTCAGAAAGTGTAATTTTTTTTTTTTTTTCCGAAGAGCAAACTTTCCCTCGAATTTTTATTAATATTTTAAACAAAAATTCATTGATCGATATATCTTCTTTGACAAAAAAATAAAGTATGCTTTAAGGTTACTTTGTCTGGAATAAATCATTCTTTTGTTAAATCTATTCTATACATTATGCAATTTCTAATTAAATTTTTTTGATTGAATATTAGAAAAATATTAAATTATTGTAATAAATTTATATTAAATATTAATATTTAGTTCTGAATAATTATCTTCGTAAATTTAAATATTTTAATCGAAGCAACTAAAAAAATACTTTGTATAAGCTACTACGATGATATGATTTACTTTCAATCAATTTTTTAAAACAGTTTTATTGAACAGGAAGAACAAGTTTAATTCTAGAATAAATATAATGATTTTCCTCTTTTAACTTAAAAAAAATATATAAAAAATTATAATTTTTATGAGTGTATTTTATCATTGTCAAATGAATTGATTTTCAAATTTACATATATTTTATGATATATATATATTTTTTCTTTCATATAAAACAGAAATAATATAGCAATTTAACATTTATAAATCGAATATTTTTATATTGGATTGGATTTTAAAACATTTTCCAACTCATACATTAGTATAAAGTATTACATATTCTTATCTCAACACAAAGATATAAAATCGATATAAATATAAATTCTAGAAAGACATTATGTCCGTAGATGGATGTGACATTCAGATAAATAGAACAATAACTACAAATCGATCTCCTTTGTTATGAAGAACAATAAAAATAAGAATTGGATAAGAAGATACATGAAATACTGCGGTACTCTCTTAACTAAATGTATTGGTCTCAATGGAACTATAAGAGAAGTATTTTATTTAATACACATCAAGAATTGATGAAAGTATAAGTTTAATAATATCTTTAATCTATTCAAAAATTTTTTAAATAACTAAAATAAAACTAAAATCAATAATTTTATTGGAAAAAATAGCTTAACGTTAAACGAAGAAATTTGTTAGATTTAATAAGCATTTTAATTATTTAGTATTAAATTTTTGTGTGAATAAAATTGATTTTTTTAACTTTATTTTTGACATTTTTGAATTCTTAAAATAGAATATTATTCCTGAATAAAAAGAAAACCGAGTCAGATAAAAATAAGGCTAAATAAACAAAGTCTGTATTTCCCAAAGGATGCTTTAGTACAGAAGCGAGCGAACAAAAGTTTCAAAGATAATTTAAATGGTTCAACGACTGCTTTCAAATATATCAAAAACTCTGGCAGTTATCGCTACTCCATAAGTTTCTTAAAAGTAGGATAATTCCTTTTATATGGTTTTTGATAATATAATTTTCTTTTTAAATTCTGCAAACAGATACTGCGAAAATTTTAAATTAAATTAAATTTATATCTGTTTAAACGGTTTAAAGAGAATAATTAATGTAAATTCTCTATAATGTCACGAATATTTCGATACAACTAGCATTTACAAATTTATCAATGAAAACTAAATTATTTTTTTTATTTAAACAGTTTATAATTTTAAAAAAATACAATACAATTTTAGAGCAATTTCCAACAATATAAAATAAGAAAAAACTGGAGTGAATGGATCATACACCAAAGAGTTAAAGGGTATAATTACCAGTATGATATTAAACTATATATAATGTATTTATCTCATAGGAATCAACATATGTATTGATTCTGCAGTTCAATTTTGAATTTAATCCAAACATATTAAATTTTTTCGTTCTCTGAGGTACGCTATTTCGGATGAAAATATCTAAAACAATTTCAAATATTAAATGAAAAAATTAGAATTGTCCATCTGGCCTGAGAGATGTGAGATAGAACCAGGACCATTCATAAAAGTGAAGTCCATCTCTCTCCGAAAGTCATCAAAAGTATATGAATAAAATCAATAATATAAAGATTTTTGTATGTTGTCTATCAAAAATATTTTAACTTACACCAGTTTACTATCACGATTTTATACATAAAATTAAATTGTGTATCCTTTCTACGACCGGGGATAGGCAAAATGACTGCTGGTCCCATTCTCTCTGGACTTGATAGACATGATATATAGTTAAATTAGTTATGGAACTAGGCAATACACTAGTCATAATAGGAAAGAGAAACAAAACTACTAATAATTTCAGTTTCCAATATAAATATAAAAGGAATTTAGTACAGGAATATATTATTTTTATACTAAAATCATATCTGTGATATTTGATAAGCCGTATATATTATTACATTAGTCCATTAATGTGAAGAATGGATCGTAAATTTACATTTTTGTATAGAATTTTAAATAATAATATTATATAACTGACGATAAAGTTATAATAAAAATTTTTTTAAATGAATATATTTTTATTTATTTTAAAAACAAGTTTAATTTACACGAGAAAATTTTTAATTTAAAAAATAAAAAAATTTGTTTCTAACTGTTTACTTTTTTCACATTTTTTTTTCTATTTAACACGCTACATTTAAAATATAGACCATTGAGTTAAGTGAATAAAATTTTTACTTTTCAGCATCTTTTGGATGAAATCGAGCAAAGTGTTATTTCACACTATTTCATAAATCCTCAAAAAAGTACACACTATTTTAAAAATTATTCGCCCCATTTGAAGACATAATTTAAATAAAACCGGGTTTATTTTTTTGACAACTATCAATATCTTCAAAGATAAAAATATCGTTGAAAATTACTTAACCATAAAAAATGATGTTTATAATAATAATAATAATAATAATACTAATACTATTTTAATTTGAAAAGAGTTAATGCTTTTTCTAGTTAATTAAACACTTATTTTTAAATATACAGTTATGATAAAGTTTATCTTTCTGGAACACAACAGAATTATCATCAAGAAAATTTTGGCTTACGTCCAAGTGTATTACCAAATTCTGTTAAGAGAACTGATTCAATAATTCAAAGGTGGATCATAGTAGTTTCAGATTTTTTTTACTTGGTAGATATGAGCATTCAAGTTATTCGCCTGTGACCTGATTAATAATCTTGTTTGAGGTATCAACCTTCTTGCAACAAAACTTTTTGATTTGTATCCTTGGGAGAGTAAAAGTCGAGTTGAAGTTTTGCCAACTTTTTTTTTTTCATTTTTCTTTCCTTTTCATATTTATTTCATATTTTAAAAATGTATTTGTTTATATTCTATGAAATATGAAATTTCATTTTTATTCCTCTTCTACTTTATATCTAATTTTAATTATAAAGATATACTATTACAAAGAAATCAATTGAGTTTAAGCATAAAATGAAACTGTATTATTATAAGATTAAAAGTTTTAAACAAATTCGTGTATTATATTGCTAAAATTGCTAAAATATTAAACAGATTTTTTTTTCTATAAATGTTTTATTATCTCTTATCAATGAATAGTAAAGATCTGTACTCAACATAACTTCAGTATTCATTCATATAATCTGTAGAAACGTTTCATAGAATGTTTGCTTTTCTTGGTAAACATTTTATAAATGAGTCTAGTAGAATATGTAGAATTTAGAATGTAGAATAAAGAAACTGAGTTTATAAAATATATTTAAATAAATTTGTATAAGTTAAGATTTTCTAAAAGATTTTCTTTGAAAGAGATTAGAAAAAAAAAACATTATAACATAATTAAATATATAAAAAATTACATATTAAAATCACATATTTTTGGCTAATTTATGTTAAAATTACCTTTTTCTATGATAATAATTAATTAGTTGTTAATATAATTTATTTCAATTAACTTATGTTCAACTTATAATTAAAACAATTCATTCAAATTAGAAATTTGAATGAATTGTCTTGATCTTTTAATATGGAAATGACGAATACGTGGATTAGAAATATACTGAAAAGTTAGTTATTAATTTAAAATAATTTACAAAAAAAAATGTTATTCTTAATAAAATTTTTTAATTTTTTATGTAAAAATCTATTTATCAATATTATTGAATATCGTTATAAAAGTATGTTTACGATTTCATATTTATCTTTATGTTTAAGGTTTGATATTAAAAAATTTTATATAGTTACTGGATTTTTATATATATTGATTAAAAAAATGGTACTTTTTATATAGGGCTAGTAAAAGGAGGTATCAACAGGATCATTTAATCAGGACTCTAAAACGTAATATTTTTCAGAAAGAAACACGATATAGACGTGATATAGAATAGTTTCTTTTAATAATTTGTGAAAAATCTGTTTTTATTTGTTTATCGATTTTATTTCTATATTTTTATGACTTTCCGAGAGGAATGGGACTCATTAAAACAGCGAGTGAAACTGAGATATTTCTTTTTTTAATTCGTTTTTCTTTTCTTTTTAGCGTTTAAAATATAATCTATCTTTATTGTTATTATGATAAACATTACATTCAAGTTATTTGTAAAATATATATTTTATAATAAAATTAATAAATTAATAATATAAATTCGTTTCCTTTTTACAGACTAATTATATTGTTTTACAATTATCGTAAACCTAAAGCTTTAGCTTAGCCATATTTTATATNTTCTAGTTAATTAAACACTTATTTTTAAATATACAGTTATGATAAAGTTTATCTTTCTGGAACACAACAGAATTATCATCAAGAAAATTTTGGCTTACGTCCAAGTGTATTACCAAATTCTGTTAAGAGAACTGATTCAATAATTCAAAGGTGGATCATAGTAGTTTCAGATTTTTTTTACTTGGTAGATATGAGCATTCAAGTTATTCGCCTGTGACCTGATTAATAATCTTGTTTGAGGTATCAACCTTCTTGCAACAAAACTTTTTGATTTGTATCCTTGGGAGAGTAAAAGTCGAGTTGAAGTTTTGCCAACTTTTTTTTTTTCATTTTTCTTTCCTTTTCATATTTATTTCATATTTTAAAAATGTATTTGTTTATATTCTATGAAATATGAAATTTCATTTTTATTCCTCTTCTACTTTATATCTAATTTTAATTATAAAGATATACTATTACAAAGAAATCAATTGAGTTTAAGCATAAAATGAAACTGTATTATTATAAGATTAAAAGTTTTAAACAAATTCGTGTATTATATTGCTAAAATTGCTAAAATATTAAACAGATTTTTTTTTCTATAAATGTTTTATTATCTCTTATCAATGAATAGTAAAGATCTGTACTCAACATAACTTCAGTATTCATTCATATAATCTGTAGAAACGTTTCATAGAATGTTTGCTTTTCTTGGTAAACATTTTATAAATGAGTCTAGTAGAATATGTAGAATTTAGAATGTAGAATAAAGAAACTGAGTTTATAAAATATATTTAAATAAATTTGTATAAGTTAAGATTTTCTAAAAGATTTTCTTTGAAAGAGATTAGAAAAAAAAACATTATAACATAATTAAATATATAAAAAATTATAATTTTTATGAGTGTATTTTATCATTGTCAAATGAATTGATTTTCAAATTTACATATATTTTATGATATATATATATTTTTTCTTTCATATAAAACAGAAATAATATAGCAATTTAACATTTATAAATCGAATATTTTTATATTGGATTGGATTTTAAAACATTTTCCAACTCATACATTAGTATAAAGTATTACATATTCTTATCTCAACACAAAGATATAAAATCGATATAAATATAAATTCTAGAAAGACATTATGTCCGTAGATGGATGTGACATTCAGATAAATAGAACAATAACTACAAATCGATCTCCTTTGTTATGAAGAACAATAAAAATAAGAATTGGATAAGAAGATACATGAAATACTGCGGTACTCTCTTAACTAAATGTATTGGTCTCAATGGAACTATAAGAGAAGTATTTTATTTAATACACATCAAGAATTGATGAAAGTATAAGTTTAATAATATCTTTAATCTATTCAAAAATTTTTTAAATAACTAAAATAAAACTAAAATCAATAATTTTATTGGAAAAAATAGCTTAACGTTAAACGAAGAAATTTGTTAGATTTAATAAGCATTTTAATTATTTAGTATTAAATTTTTGTGTGAATAAAATTGATTTTTTTAACTTTATTTTTGACATTTTTGAATTCTTAAAATAGAATATTATTCCTGAATAAAAAGAAAACCGAGTCAGATAAAAATAAGGCTAAATAAACAAAGTCTGTATTTCCCAAAGGATGCTTTAGTACAGAAGCGAGCGAACAAAAGTTTCAAAGATAATTTAAATGGTTCAACGACTGCTTTCAAATATATCAAAAACTCTGGCAGTTATCGCTACTCCATAAGTTTCTTAAAAGTAGGATAATTCCTTTTATATGGTTTTTGATAATATAATTTTCTTTTTAAATTCTGCAAACAGATACTGCGAAAATTTTAAATTAAATTAAATTTATATCTGTTTAAACGGTTTAAAGAGAATAATTAATGTAAATTCTCTATAATGTCACGAATATTTCGATACAACTAGCATTTACAAATTTATCAATGAAAACTAAATTATTTTTTTTATTTAAACAGTTTATAATTTTAAAAAAATACAATACAATTTTAGAGCAATTTCCAACAATATAAAATAAGAAAAAACTGGAGTGAATGGATCATACACCAAAGAGTTAAAGGGTATAATTACCAGTATAATATTAAACTATATATAATGTATTTATCTCATAGGAATCAACATATGTATTGATTCTGCAGTTCAATTTTGAATTTAATCCAAACATATTAAATTTTTTCGTTCTCTGAGGTACGCTATTTCGGATGAAAATATCTAAAACAATTTCAAATATTAAATGAAAAAATTAGAATTGTCCATCTGGCCTGAGAGATGTGAGATAGAACCAGGACCATTCATAAAAGTGAAGTCCATCTCTCTCCGAAAGTCATCAAAAGTATATGAATAAAATCAATAATATAAAGATTTTTGTATGTTGTCTATCAAAAATATTTTAACTTACACCAGTTTACTATCACGATTTTATACATAAAATTAAATTGTGTATCCTTTCTACGACCGGGGATAGGCAAAATGACTGCTGGTCCCATTCTCTCTGGACTTGATAGACATGATATATAGTTAAATTAGTTATGGAACTAGGCAATACACTAGTCATAATAGGAAAGAGAAACAAAACTACTAATAATTTCAGTTTCCAATATAAATATAAAAGGAATTTAGTACAGGAATATATTATTTTTATACTAAAATCATATCTGTGATATTTGATAAGCCGTATATATTATTACATTAGTCCATTNAGACTAATTATATTGTTTTACAATTATCGTAAACCTAAAGCTTTAGCTTAGCCATATTTTATATTATGGTACTATAATATACAGTATATATAATTGAACTGTGGGATTTTTTCCAATACAAATACATCATGTTTGCGAAAAATGCATACAAACTTTATAAATTATAAGTACTGTATATAATAAGAGTAATTTTATGATATAGGCGATATAATGCCTTCAGTTCAGTTGTGTTCATATTGTTTTTACGTTTGCATTTTTAAATTTAAAATAGTAATATAAATATTTATTAGAGATAATCAAATATTAAGCAGTCACATTCGGAAAATACAAACAATAGATCGAAATAAAAACGTACCAAACAAAACTTTAATTAATAATTTCGACATGCCCTTCATCAACATCTCTGCAAGTCCGAAATCTGTCAGCTGTATTGAAGAAGACATTTCCCAACCATTTCAAAAGTTATTTTTTGAATTATCTCTTTAATGTCATTTCTCAGCTCGTTAATTTCTCTTCTTTGATACAATCAATATAACAGATTCGTAAACATAAATAATAGGTCACTGAAAAAATAACTAGCATAATAATATAATTAGGTTAACTTTCAAAATAAACTTTAATAAAATATATTATATTAACATTTGAAGCATTTTATATTCCAAATTTTTATATAAAATGAAAAATAAACGTGCAATTATTTATTGTGACATCGTCACAATGCCGGCTTGCAATTTTTCGCTACAATGCTCTCAATTTTAATACTGTCTTGCCCCTGTACATCATACTTTCCCTGTTAACAATAGAGTCACGCTTATTATCTATCTGACTCTGTTTATGAGAAAATTTTTGAATTAAAATAACCTGACTTTCGGAACAAACTGGAAGTTCTTATATAGTTAACCGTGGCCTCCTGTTACTGCCCTTTTCAAATCTGGTCTCGAGTTTTATCTAACTAATTCATTACTTGAGATTAAAGAACGACAGACAGTATTACAGATATTAATAATGTACTGCGTGCTCTTGAAGGATTTTCAGCTTATTATAAAGGCTTTAACAATTTATACATTATTCCAACTACATAATCTTTTATTTGAGAAAATCCATGCAGGAGATGAAAGTAATAAACGTTGCAAAATTATATTAGTATCCAAAAACAGATAAATTGATTTCATAAATTTATCTTTTCGTGTTTTCTTTTCATCTTCGAAACAAAATATTCCTGTTGGTAAGGATAAATATAATAATAATAATAATAATTATTATTAAAATCAAATCTATTATATTTTAAATTTCTGAAGGATAGTTTCAAGTGTTACACTACTTGACATTAAATTATACATTATTTTCCTAAATTTTATCAAATATGATATAAAATATGTAATAAAAATACAATTTTAATAAAATGTAATGCAGATTTTTCGAAATATAACTATCCACATTACCATTTATTTTCTCGAATCGAAGTATAAAATATAAAACTTTATACAAACGATTATAAATTATAATTTTGTATCAAGTAACCTAATCTATACTATTATTATCTCTCTATTCTTGAAACAACATAATTTTCAGTTTGGACCGGAAGTTGGTGTATAGTTAATTGGGGGCTGCTGCCGTTTAGATTTTCATATCTGGTCTCGACTTTCATTCATCTCACTCCGCTCTCGAGATTAAAGAAGAACAGACAGACAAACTGATGCAAGAGGGGGTTTATAGTTCTACAATTTTTAAAAATTGCAGCCCAATTAGAACGATGGAAGTCTTCATGTGTTTCGTCGAAATCTCATATAAAACGATAGCACACATAAATATTTAAATATAAAAACCTTTAATAATTTTAACATATGTACAATATAATATAATATAATTCTATTAATAACATATGTACAAGTGTTGATTACATTTATGTTACATATTCACGCACAATAATTCCGGTCAAAACCGGAAATGACGTGATTAAAATATGCAGCCCAACACGGTGACGATATCATAATAAATAATTGCTCGTTACATCATATTTATTTTGAACAATTTTAAAATATTTAAAATAGTTTTATTAATATAGATATTTAACTTATCCTTCTTCTAACTTTTCAGAGAAATTCTTAAAATATAGTACATTAAAATAAGTAGTGTTTAAGGGTTTTTAATGTTCATTTACTTTACACATCGCCGTATTGTGTGTCTATCTTTCATATCCTATTATTAGCTGTTTTTTCTTTTATAGTAAATAGCAGGCTATCATACATGTTTTTGTCCTAATTATATAGTGATTTTTTAATGTCCTTATTACATACAGTACGTATGCAGGTAAAATATTAAATGTAGAAATGTACCTACAAATAAACAGTTTATTTTCTACATTTAAAAAAATAATTACTTTTTTATTTATATACAATACATATACACACAAGCCTATTTTATTTTTAACAAAGAGGAGGGCAATCCGATTAATCAGCATCCGGATAATTGAATTTTTACTGTAATAGATTATTCAAATAAGGTATATAAAATTTCTTTTTTTTTTCACTGTAGTACGGAAGTTAATTTAAGTTTGATAAAATTTAAATTAAGTTTTTGTTTCTTTAAATGTTTTTTATATATATAAGTTAATGATTTTAAAACAAATTTAATATTTATGTTACGAATTTTATTAATATAAAAAATGATGTAAATCTAAAAGAAAAATTAAAAGAAATCATACAATATTTTTCAATTTATATAAAAGAAAGTAATTGAAAAAAAAATAAATAAAATAAAATAAAAATACTTTATATCGATTTTAGAAATATTCTTCATATAAATTCAAATATTTGGAAAGAACTAATACCGTTTCCTTTATTCACACATAAGTCTACTGTTGATAAAGTAGTTCATACATTTTGAGAAGCGGACATCAAAATCGCTTTGAAGATAGAAAAGTTCGGATTAAATTTTGTGAAGTGGAACCATAATTTGAAAATTTCTATTTATTTCCAACACGAAAAAGTCAGAAAAAGCTATTCCATGCTCTACTTGAAATATCAGGTAAATATGCTGCAGGTGACATCTCCGTATCGTTCACTGAATATCTCTTCGGGAATCTATTTATTTATTTATTTTTCTAAACAATTTTTTTAGTAAACAAAATACGTTTAAAAAAATGTAAAATATTCATTTAAGTCAGGAAATATTTACTTATTAAAATAAAAACAGTTTCGTATCTGATATAAGGGACGAAATTTTAAATATGAAATAAACGTTTACGTACGTAAATCGTTAAATTATTTTCGGTCTTTTACTAAAATTATTATTAGATCAGCATTTTATGTTAATTAATTTTGAAGTTTAATTTGATAATTTAACATTTTGTATAGAAAATATGTCTGGAGTGAAACTGAATTTTGTAGTTTCTGCTTATTATATAACTACGAAATAACATCAAAACTAACATTTTCGGCCTATTTATATGCACCTCTTAATTGATAACGTTATATCATACGTAAAACTAATACAGTTCAATATGAAGACGTATTATAGTGATGTTTTTATAACTATTGTATCAGGTTTTTACCGGTGTATTCTACTTAAGTTGTTTCACTTCCTAACCTCTCGTTTTCTGCCCCTGTTCTACGCTTATCATCCCTTGACCATCTGTAAAGCGTGGGATTCCCTTTATTATAAACGACTCTAAAGAGAGTACCCAGTCTTAATAAATTGATTAAAAATCGTACATACGTGGTATACTATAGAATTGTTTCCGAGTTATATTAGTTTTACTTATTATATGATATTATCTATCCTGAGTTACACCAATAATTTCGAATTTAAGTTTTAATTTGTAATATACTTTATAAATCTGGAAGCCAAATTATCTTGTTTAATTAAAGTATAGTTTAATACTAAGCAAGCAATTTAGTTTTCTGATTGACTATGCAATTCCGGCCTAAACATTTACATAAAAAATTTCAATCATTAATTATAAAAATATAAATTTGATTATCCGTATTAGATAATATAATAAAACGATAATTTCCTGCTATTAATTCACATATTATATCTAATTAATCTAGTTAATTAACCAGGTAGGAATATTAATATATTATTAGTTTTGTACTTAATTTCTTACAATTTTATAAATGCAATTAGTTTAATGATTAAATCTGATTATAAATAATTACTGTTATTATCTACATGAATATAGTTTTAAAGTTTTCTTTCCCTTATGAATGCATTGAGTTTGTGAACAGAAAAAAAAGAAAGAATATTGTTAATTAATTTAACATGCAGAATTAATTAAATTATCACCATTACTCCTTTATTGATTTAGAATTTAAATTGGATTTTTATTTTTTTAACATAGAAGTATAAGTATTCCTCATTATACTGTAGAGTAATGGAGTAAAAATTATTGTGACTTTAATTTAAATTTATTTATTTAATTTAAAATATATAAATAATATAAAATATATAAAATATATATATATATATATAAAATCTTCAAAATCATAAAATTTATGATAGATTTCAGTGTTTACTTCATCATCTTTTATCCTTATTGGCTGGCCAGCTTATTGAGGGATAGAATAGAGGATTTTGCTCATTTAATGTAGATATGACGGTCATTACAACGAAAAATTTAGGCCTAGATATATAGCTTTTATGTGTAATTAAATTGATTTTATATCAATTGCGTATATTAAAAATAATCTTATATAATTTAAAAGTTATATATATATAAACCTATAAAAATAGTACTTTATTATACAGTAATAAAGTTATTCATAATAGTAACATTTTTGTCTTTAAAGAAAGTTTTTTGTAAACTTTTGAGACACCAATTGGAACGTTGTTGTCAGTGTCGGGAAGTATTAATTACTATTAAATTCGTTTAAACGATCAAACGTTGACAAACAACGTCGGTGTCTTTTTTTGTTAGAGAGCATGTAAACAACTCTATAAACCATTTACGTGTAAGAATGAATTGGTCCGTCGGCATCTTTGTCTTTAGGATCCGCCCGAGACAAACAACTAAACTTCCACCACGCTATGGGATACTGACCTATTGGTTGGTCGGGAGAAAAAGGAATTGCGAGAAGAGACGATATAAAGCGAGATGATGATAAAAGAACTCTTTCGAATGATTAGCTGTATAGGGTCTACGCATAATATTGTAAATAGTTTACTATTTAAAAGTATAAACTCTTGGTTCAGTTGATATTGTCTTCTTTGCTAAGAAATGGAGATACGAAGACCTAACTCTTTAGAGAAGAGGACCAAGATAGAAAATGCAAAGTCAACGGATCGACTTTCGAACTCTTGAGAAAGACGAGGTAGAGACATGGTCGGAGAAACCGCAGGAAGAATTTTGCGGGAAAACAATCTCATTAGTAAACGATTTATTTGCACGGTCCGAACTTGAGTGTTGTCTTGTTTAAGTATCTAGTTAAGTTCTTCAGTTAATTCCGCTCTAGAAAATAGATTACATTCTAAAGTTACTTGGTAATTTTCTGCATGTTTACATCTATTTAAAAACACTAAATTAACAGTTCCATTAAATCCGCATCATCTCCATACCATAAGCGATCCACCGCCAAGTTTATGACTGTGGAATGATCTTTGCTATTTTCTAATATTACGCTAATAATAATTCCATATTCACAAAAACATTTATGTTTCCATTCTCATTTTGCTTAACAATGTTCTCACGTTAGAAGAGACATGCTGTAGTACATTTTTGGTTAGTTGTTTATTGGAACAAGAGCCATACAGGCTATGCTACACCATGACTGTCCTTCCTTAATTTTCGAGAAAGGAGTTATATAGATAAAAGACAAGACAGATATGAAAACCTTAGCGACAGAAGTCCCAACTAACTACATAATAACTTTCGATGAAAACCAGAAGTCACGTTATTTCAATTCGAAACTTTTTCCCTGAAAGGTGTAGATACGACTCTTATTGTTAAAGGAAAAGTATGATGTACAGAAGCAAGCCACTACTAATTTGAAATGAAGAACATATATTTTAATTTAAATAAATTAAAAATATGATTAAAAATTCCAGTTCGTCATTGTGACGATGCCACAATAAATAAATGCTTGTTAGAGTTATATTTATGTTTTTAATAACATGTATTATATTTAACGTAATAAACAGAGATTTGTACTATTTCTATACATTAAAACTATTTTGTTTTTGCTTTGTCTTACTTTCAAAATGTCAAAATAGATTGTTTAAACTTTAACCGTACATGTTCTTCTCGAGTGCGTTAAAATATTCGAATGGCTTTTAGTTCTAACAAAAAGATATTGTAAAGAAAAATATTGAAAATGCGATTATGGTAATTAGTAACTGAAATAAAGTTTTATAGTGACACATTTTGTTAAACAAATTTCAGTTTTTTTTATGTTTACTCCCTATTTTGTTGTTACAAGATTCTGTATTTCTAGTATTACTTTTTCTATGCTGTTTAGAACATTATCATCTCTTACATTATTATATTAAAACTGGGGGCTTCACCCATTTGTTCCCAATATAGACTATTCATAACAAAAAATTTCAATAAGTGTACCTTTATCTGTCTAATTCCGTGTGAAGATTCAGTAATGAAAACAGTTCAGATCCGTTTCGAATTTCAGCTCCAAACTCAAATTGATTGGAAAAATATAGTTTTTATTTAAATCTCATTTAAAAAGCTTTTAGATTTTCTCTATCAAAATCAAACATAAAACGACCTTCGATTCCAAAACAAAAATAAAAGCATTCTCTTTCGAATCGGTTGAACGTAACAATATTTTTGGACGTTCCACAGAAAAACGTTCCAATTTTATGGTTACGTAATTCAGCTGCTGCCCCACGAATTTAGCACTTCTTTCCAATAAAGAGTATTCATAAAAGTTCATGACGATTCAGCCCCACGCGAGGGACCTACTCTCTTCGGACCAACATCTCTTTCTTCCATCCTCATCATTTCGCTTTCTACTCGCTTCGCTAACTACGATCCTCTCTCGTCTCAACCTCCTACTACTGCTGTTTCGTTTTCTTCGTGGGTCAACCCCCTACCTCGGTTGTTTCTGTTCCTCTTGGGCCAACTTCTTTCGTTTCGCTTCCTTCTCGGGCCACTTCACTCTTTTCTTCCCTTAACTCCCCGCTCACTTCGCTTATTTGTTCAAAAATTTCGTGACGATTCGTCGATGCCCAGTGTCGTCGTGACGATTTTAAGCTTAATATTTTATTTATAGAGAAAATATTATATATATAGAATAGATTGGAAGATTTTTTGAAAAGCTTTAACGATCTTTTTAATTATTTTTTCTAATATTTCTTGTACTAAATCGGTTGCTGTTAGAGTTGTGTCATTAATATAATGAAATACTCGTGTATATCATATTAATTTTAAGGATTTTTTAAAATATAATTGATAATTTCATTTTGGCAAAGACGATAACTCGAAAGTATTTTGTTCTTTATCTTGTTTGTGTATCAAAAAACAAATTTAGTAGCAAAGAATTTCATTGGATATTAGTGTGTGTTTGTTGCACGATTTTGTTTCCCCTTTTTGAAGCTTAGTAACTCCTGAACTTTTTGTCGAAATTTTCTGAAATTTTGCAAGCAGGTTTGTGTATTAGGGTGATTGATGCTATTAAATTTTGTTGGTTAAAGGTGTGGGAGTGATGAGATAAAGAACGACTGTGTCATATCTCGAGTAGGGTCTGACTTAATGAAAATTTTACTCGTTATTAGCATTTACAATTTTTTTTTTTATAAAACCCACCTTTACTTTTAAAACTAAGTACTGTATTTTGCCATTTTATAGTAATTAAAAATGTAAAAAATTTTAAAAAATAAAATATCATAACAGATGGCACCAACAAATGTTGTCGAGAAAGTTAAGTAACTCGATGCTGGAATGTTTTATTCACTGAATTACTGTGACAATGATATAGAGCGAAATAGAGGCGCCATTACGCCATTATTGCGACAGGTAACATATAGCATTTGCTTGCTGTTAGCAACGGAGTCGTATCGGTCATCTATCCAACTCTGTTCGGGAGTAAATTTTGAATCGAAGTAATGGTACTTTCGTTTTTAAACCGGATTTTCGTATAGTTAATCTGGGTCTCCTGCCCTAAGCTATACACATCTGGTCTCAACTATCATCTATCTAACTCCTTTCTTGAGAATAAGGAAAGACAGCCATACAGACAGACAGAAGACGACAGTCTGACTTTATAGGTCTATAATTTGTTTCAAATTGCAGTCAAATAATTTTTCTATAAACATTCTATTTACAAAGACATACTCCCCACGTAGTTTATACAATCTGTTGCCAAAATTTAAACACTATTATCATATAAAAGCAATTATTCTAGCATTTATTTAAACAAGTCATATGAAGTCTTTTGGACGTTAAATTTAGCAACTTCCATTACGTGCGAGGCCATTACAACCTATCCAATATGGATTACTTTTCAAATACTAATAGTAGAACAGAATTAATTAGTAGTCGTTGAGCATCCTCTCTTCCGGGAGGAGGTCAACGACTACTTTTGTTTGAATTACATCAACCACCTTCCGTAACATTCCCTTCTCCTATCGGATCCACCGATATGGTTGCATTCGAATAGAAAAATTACATAATATAAGGTTACCGGAGAACACAAAAGATGATTTACATGGTTTTCGAGGGTACCGAGTTGTTGATCCGTTTTTTTCCCTCCCCTCCGTCGATGGAATCTCTTAATTTTAGGTTATGGAGATATAGCACACATTTCAGGATTATATTTTATATTTTCACAACTCAGCTTACTCTTGTGTAAAATCTATAGCATAGTACAAGTATGGATGAGGAACAATAACAGTGAAAAAAACAATATTACTTTCATAAGGCAATATTCATAACAATATTTACTTAATTAAACTGCTATGGCACAGACAACGCTCACATCACGCAAAAGACAAATTTACATCGTAAATTAATTTAAAATTGAAACAAATTAAGAAATAAAATAAAATAAAAAGCCTACATTGCCACCTTTCTCGCTTTTGCGCTTGCAAATGTTGTTATTAAATCAGAATAATTTAATTCCTGGGCAATAGTATTTTCGATAGATAAAATTGCTAGATATGACACTCTATCCCGACACATGGTTGAACGTAAATAAGTTTGAATAAGTTTTAATTTACTGAAACTTCCTTCTCTTTTAGCGACAGTTACAGGCATGATCAGCAAAATTCGAAGTGCTGTCCACACATTCGGGAATATATAAAAGTTCTTCAACTTATTAAACAAAATAATTGACTCCTGCTAATTATTTTGTTGGTTCTGATGATTCGAGCTCTTTCAACAATGGGTTCGGGTGTAAAAGTTCCTCAACCAATTCACAACCAGATATGTCACATTTTTCTCCATCGATTAAACTTATTTCTAAAATTGCACAGGCTTATTCCAATTTTGACTTTTCATGAATTGTTTTGATGTTGTATAAAAAGGATCATGTATCATTAAATTTGAATAGTTGTGTAAATCGAGTGACCAACGCATTCTCAATTGTATCGATCATAGGGTAAAAGACGTTTATTTTAAACAATTCTTCAGGATCTGTTGGTGTCGCACCTACGGCCTCGTATTTAAATAATCTCTTCTTTTTTCGGGATCGGATTGACTTAAAAATAAGACGTATCCTAGCCTGAAAAGCGATTTCCCTAGCTGTTATTACAGCAGATGAATAACGCCGGTACTCTTTTACAAATTCATAGCAGTTCTTCAGCAATTGCGTAGCGTTTGGTAAATCCATAGTTTCAGACTGCATAGCCTTGCTTAAAATGTTTACTTGAAACAATATATCATACCAAGCCACTATTGTTACTATAAACTCAAATTGCTCCATGATCTGAATCAGGGATAAGGCCTCTGATGCTGCAACTGGGTTATTCGTTTCTTCCTGAAGGGCATCATGAACTGAAGAGTAGTGATAACGAACTGCAGCGAAGCTAGAAAGTCTACTCTCCCAACGAGTTTCACGAACTTTTTTCAGCGATAGTCCTTGTATGTGGTTGGATATCACTTTTTCGGACATTTAATATACAGTACAATAATTTCGCGACAATAGTACGTGTACAGAACTAATTCGTACTCACTAACTTATAACCAAAGAGGGTAGACGATTATATGAGAAGGTAGATGGAAAAAGGGAAAGATCAAAATACCCGGGATTCTCTTTATTTCGTGAACACTGGATGGGCACCACCTCGGATTCTGCAGATACACCAGATGTGATTTTTCTTCCCTTTCTTTATAATCGGGACTTCTGTCCAACGTTGACTCTGGAGTTTTCTATTTTTCTAACGTAACCAAAATGTCCTTCCTTCGGAATTATTCAGTCTCAAGTAGCCCCTAGTCGCCTACTCGCGATCTGGAGTGCTCTTCTCTTCACGTCTTACTCCCACGAAGGTCCAGTCAAGACTAACCCGTTTTTTTTTTGTCTTATCGGCCCTCGGGCCTTAACTCACCCATTGTCTTATGTTCTTGGAACAGGTGGTTCATTTCGTCAGTTCTTGAGATTTGTGGTCCCACCCAAAAGGAAGAAAGGAAATGAAAAGAAAGGTATAGAAAGGCGGAGAACAAAAGGGAATAAGGAAATAAATGTATAAATATTGGTTTCTTTAATCTTGGTATTTATTTTGGCGGGTACGGTTAAGTAGTAATAAAGTGATCGGGTTTTAATTTTTTCGCAGACAATCTATCGTTGCATTTTCGGCGCCCCCACTTTGATGGCGCCCGGTGCGGTCGCACCGTTCGCACCGCCCTAGGGTCGCCCCTAATTCGAGTATGGCGATGAACGTGACAATGGTTGGCTGAATAACAAACTCTTTATATGGTTTTCGTTTTAATAATCGTTATAATATAGTATTTGATTTATATAGCTACAAAGGTTATCTTGCATAAGGGTTTATCACACCGAGTGACTTAAAAATTCTACTAAACATCTCTACTAAACACAATTTAAAGAATTTTTTAAAATGTGTTTAGATTGGTTCTTACGTATGATAACCTTTGTAAGTAGCGGCTTAATGGCTGAGCGGTCAAGGTGGCAGCCTACCGCTCTCGGGGACCCGGGTTCAAATCCAAACGGGTCGAAAAATCCCCAGGAATCTTTCGGTGGGTGGTCCGTTCGGATGTCGGGCCCCGTCCCTCATCACCCGGCAGCCCCATTGTGGGCCAGGCCGAACCCACAATGGGCTTGCAAAAAGAGGCCCTCTTAGTGCCCACAGGGCGGAAAGAGTAGAAAAAACCTTTGTAAATATAAAACAAATACTATAATATAATAGAAGGGTTAGAAATACAAAATAATCTTAATATTTGATATTGTTATTTTTTGCCCGACAACTTTAGGCTCATCTGTTAATTATATAATAAAATCGGAAGATTAAATGAATTAACTAGAAAGTCGAGAATTAAGATATAAATATTTTAAGTTGAATGAAATTTGTAATGAAATTTATGACAATGAAAGAAATTTTTGATATGATTGGTTTTTTAAATAAAATTAATTAACATGAAATGACAAATACTAGAAATTAGTCGCTATTATTTTAATTATACGTCAAAATTTTAATTAAAATTTAAAAAAATGTAGAAATGTGGAGAATGATTTATTTATACAAAGCTGAATTCCTGAAGATTACAAACACTTGTGATACAACACTGATTATTTACCAATTCTTTCTTCGTATGTTGTTGTAAAACAACAAAATTGGAATAAAAATCCAAGAGCTGTTTTAGAAAAAACCGATACTATCTAATCTAATATTATGATAAGAAATTTGTGTTTTTTCAAGTCATTAATAAATTATAAATAAACATATACCATCTGACAGTTGAATGTTTAGAGTTCTTTTCTTAAAGGTTCCTTTTCTTAATATTGATAACTGAAGAACAATATCTGATGTAGATAATTCTGCTTTCGAATTGAACACGAAAATATTTCCCTTATTTACTAACATTTCATTGAATTACATGCTTATCTTTAAATTTGAATATGGTGAGACATATAGAAGTACTGTACTATACATTCCACCACCAGCCATTAAGAAAAATAGTAAAATATAATTATTTAAACATTTTTTTTTAACTTAGTGAATTATCCAAAATGATTTATGAATTATATAATTACAAAATATATATTTAAATTATAGACTTAATATATAGAATGTTATTTAATTACCTGTTTGTATAGGATGGATCAAAAGTCAGTTAACCTATTATATGTTATTATTGAAATAATAACATTCACAACTGTTTAAAATCGGTTTTAATTGCTTTTAAACTGACTTTAGAATATATTTTAGTTAACTGACTTTATGCTAATTAAACAAATAACAGTCTACACAAGGTTACGGTATTCAAAATTATATGTAGAGGACTAAATTTAATTTCTATTCCAGCAGTAAATATATATATTTTTACTTTATATTTACTCTTTCATTGATAAAATCGTAGATTTAATCTAACTTTTGAACTTATTGATTTATCTATACCTAACATTTTTTCCCTTAAATTAATTAAAATTTTATTTAAAAAAAAACAGTAAGTGAAATCTATAAAAACTGTATTTCATTTGTTATTTTTTTTAATAAATGAAAATCAATTTTAATTACTTTTACTATTCTTTCTCTCATTGATTACTTTTAATTTCGATATCTAATTATCTTGAAAAAACATTAAAATATTGACCATAAGTATGGATTAAAAAATAGATTAGATATAAAGAAGAGATAACATATAATAAAAATCTATAAAAAAAATAGACATTTGCATTATATAATAGTATATAAAAATATTAAAATAATTATATTTAATCTATATATTTACTATTTTAAGTTCTCTGTATTTAATACGGGTATTAATACGCTAAAAATAAATAAATTATATATGATTATAACAGAAAATATTTATTTAAAAAAAGAGTAGAAAATATAACAGTAATTTAACTTACGAAATAAAATAAAATTGAGAAAATAAAACGCTTCCTAACATAAAAAGAATCTGGTGTGACTACAATACAACTTTCTCTATTATAGTTGTGTAAATGCCACGCAACGTGACCTACTACATGTAATACGTGAATAAGACAAAACATATAACGAGAAACATCGATAAATTTCCGTTTCCGGTATTGGATCGTTCTGAAAATCGATACATGTCATCACGTGAAAATAAAGAATTTTCGATATTACATATTTTCCTATTTAAATTGGTTTCTAGTTATAGAGAATGCATTAAATTTTATCACTTACTTACATCATTACTACTTGATATTTTAAAATTCATATTTTATTCAACGTTTAAATATCTAGTTTACTAGTAAAATAATACTCGAGAAAAAAATATAATATATATATTTTATGTAGAAATTAAGACATTTATTATTATAATTCGAAAATTATAGATTAAATTTGATGAAATACCGAACATACTTTATAAGAATACAAATTTCATCTAAATCACTGCATATTGTAAAAAAATTAATGGTTTTAATGTTTTATTTACGTGTGTATATACTTGAGGTATATGAATTTAAAAACATAATCCAGAAAATTAATGCATATTAATGTAACTTTATTCACATTTACATACAAATCCACATAAATTTGATTAATAAAAATAGTAAAAGAAATCATTAAATTACGAATTTATGTTATTATTTATGTTTAAAAAAATCATAATTTTTATATAGTTGAATAATATATATATATATAAGTATTTNTCAAATTAAGAGTGTTTTTAATTGAACAATCCTTAAAATGATATTAAATATGAAGTCATTGCTATAAAAATACTTATATTTTAATAAAAAGTTAACTAGAATCATTAAGAAGAATGCTTTCTTTCTATAAAAGTTTTCCTTTGTTTTTTTTTCCTCTCACATAGTGTATAAAACAAATGATTATCCTTCTAGAAGAGAAGAAAGAAAAAAGAACTTCTAAGCTGTTTGAAACTATGCACTTTCAAAGTCTTTAATTCCATTTATTTGGTTTTATTCTTTATTAGTAATCCTGAAAAATCTTTCTATTTTTTTTTTTTTTTTTTTTTTTTTTTTTTTTTTTTTTTTTTTTTTTTTTTTTTTTTTTTTTTTTTTTTTTTTTTTTTTTTTTTTTTTTTTTTTTTTTTTTTTTTTTTTTTTTTTTTTTTTTTTTTTTTTTTTTTTTTTTTTTTTTTTTTTTTTTTTTTTTTTTTTTTTTTTTTTTTTTTTTTTTTTTTTTTTTTTTTTTTTTTTTTTTTTTTTTTTTTTTTTTTTTTTTTTTTTTTTTTTTTTTTTTTTTTTTTTTTTTTTTTTTTTTTTTTTTTTTTTTTTTTTTTTTTTTTTTTTTTTTTTTTTTTTTTTTTTTTTTTTTTTTTTTTTTTTTTTTTTTTTTTTTTTTTTTTTTTTTTTTTTTTTTTTTTTTTTTTTTTTTTTTTTTTTTTTTTTTTTTTTTTTTTTTTTTTTTTTTTTTTTTTTTTTTTTTTTTTTTTTTTTTTTTTTTTTTTTTTTTTTTTTTTTTTTTTTTTTTTTTTTTTTTTTTTTTTTTTTTTTTTTTTTTTTTTTTTTTTTTTTTTTTTTTTTTTTTTTTTTTTTTTTTTTTTTTTTTTTTTTTTTTTTTTTTTTTTTTTTTTTTTTTTTTTTTTTTTTTTTTTTTTTTTTTTTTTTTTTTTTTTTTTTTTTTTTTTTTTTTTTTTTTTTTTTTTTTTTTTTTTTTTTTTTTTTTTTTTTTTTTTTTTTTTTTTTTTTTTTTTTTTTTTTTTTTTTTTTTTTTTTTTTTTTTTTTTTTTTTTTTTTTTTTTTTTTTTTTTTTTTTTTTTTTTTTTTTTTTTTTTTTTTTTTTTTTTTTTTTTTTTTTTTTTTTTTTTTTTTTTTTTTTTTTTTTTTTTTTTTTTTTTTTTTTTTTTTTTTTTTTTTTTTTTTTTTTTTTTTTTTTTTTTTTTTTTTTTTTTTTTTTTTTTTTTTTTTTTTTTTTTTTTTTTTTTTTTTTTTTTTTTTTTTTTTTTTTTTTTTTTTTTTTTTTTTTTTTTTTTTTTTTTTTTTTTTTTTTTTTTTTTTTTTTTTTTTTTTTTTTTTTTTTTTTTTTTTTTTTTTTTTTTTTTTTTTTTTTTTTTTTTTTTTTTTTTTTTTTTTTTTTTTTTTTTTTTTTTTTTTTTTTTTTTTTTTTTTTTTTTTTTTTTTTTTTTTTTTTTTTTTTTTTTTTTTTTTTTTTTTTTTTTTTTTTTTTTTTTTTTTTTTTTTTTTTTTTTTTTTTTTTTNTTTTTTTTTTTTTTTTTTTTTTTTTTTTTTTTTTTTTTTTTTTTTTTTTTTTTTTTTTTTTTTTTTTTTTTTTTGAGAAAATTTGAATTTAATAAAAATATAAAATTACAAATATAATTATGGTTGAAAATAACAGTAAAAATATTTGAAGTAATTATGTAATAATAAGATGCTGTAAATTACAGTTAAATCAATATAAAGGCAATAATTATTTTATTTATCAGTAAATAAATTAAAAATTTTTAAATTTAAATAATTTTTAAATTAAATTAATTACGTTTAAAATTAATAGAGCTAAATGAATGTAATCGGAAATTAATAGAATGTTATTATATTCGTTTGAATAATTCATCACTATAATTATTTCATTTTTAATTTTGGTCTTTATTAAAATTTATCTTGGTTTACTTTAATATATTTTTGAAATTAATTGCATAAAATCCAATTAAAATTATTGTGTATAATATCTTAATAAGAGTAATTTTCTTTCAAAGAAAAATCAGCGTGATTAATATTTATTTTTGATCGAATTTAAGTGTAGCCCACTATTTTTTCCTGATAATACTTTCTTTTTAGTATTTTTCTGAAGTGTAGCTTACAATTATTTGACTTATTATATTAAAAAAATAATTGATACAATATATCTAAAAGTTTACTGAACTATATCGTAATCGAAATGGATATACAATCGCAAGTGTAGTTAAAATATTAAACAAATACAAGATGAGTGAAAGTATTATCAAATTTATATTCATTAATAATGAATAAATTATTGATATTAGATGAAAGTAACATTTAGATCGATATATTTCTATTCAATACACAGAAAGATAAAAGGCAGAGAAAATTAATGTTTAATTAAACAATACCTTTTATTCGGTTAAATCATTCATAACAAATACTGAATACTTGTCTGGAATTTGAAGTTTTCTGCCCTTTCATACCAAGAGATCGATGCCAGTCTTATCAAGACAAATTCACATCTGGATTGATAAACACGTATTGATTTGTATATTAAATCTGTATATTTTGATTTAAAATATGTTCCCAGAAATATATTTTCTTAGAAATGAAACCGAGATAAAAAAGTTATTTCTGTACTTTCGATTATAATTTCTAGCGAATACAGTCGACCCCCTATAACACTGTTGATTATTCCATTTTATATGAATTTCATGTTGTACGAGTCACTTACATTTTACAAATACGTATCCCGGCCGTGAACGGCTCACGTGTTTGTAAAATCTAAGTGACTCGTACAACATGGAATTCATATAAAACGGAATAATCAACACAGTGTTATAGGAGAGTCGACTGTATGTGTAAAAGAGGAAATTAGTTATACAAATTCGTGCTGTGTTGTAAACAAATAATTGTTAGTAAGATATAAGTAAATATGTTCAATGCTTAATGTACTATTGTAAAGTTTTAAACGTAGGCATAAAGAATTCAAGGTAGAATTATGAAGTATAACCTGAAAATTTCGTATAATAAACTGTATTTTAACAATTGTTATTATTTTACCTGGTTTTTGTTTAGTTACGGCAACGCAACACTTGGATGATCTGACTAGGGAGGATGACTTTCGGGAAATCTTTCTAAGAATAATTGGCTTTTATTCAGGCATTACAGACGTGCAGAAAAACCGAAAAACAACACGTGTCTAGCCCGTCCTGGCGAGGCAGGAACAATCGCATAGTGTTCGGGGAACGAAACCGCTCGGCCACAGGTGAGCCTTTCACCTTATAGTTCGTTGTTTTTCATCCGAGCTTATACCCTGTCAAGTTAAATGCTGTATCTTAATAATCAGTTTTAAATATTACAATAAATAGTAAGAAGTGTTATAAAATTTATAATTTCTAATCAATAAATAATTATAAATTTTTAAAAACGAACACTTTTTTTTATTTTCCTTAAGTATTGCTTAACTAAAATTATTGCGTTACAATTGTGAAATAATATAAAACAGATAACGATATTGTATAGATTAATTATTGTCAATATAAATTAATCAATTATTTAATAAAATATAGTTAATTTTTAACNATATTATTGATATAATTATCTACTTAATTTATTTATTAATATAAAACTAATTCATTTTTCATATTTATATTATAAAGAATTTATTTTGTTATACATCATCACGATAAGTTCAATTCTGTTTAAACTTTTAATTACAATGGCTTGATTCTGTAATAAAGTTTCAATAGAATAATTTTGAAAAGATATCCAATAAAATAATCATTTAAGCAATTAACTATAATTGCTCATTAAAGTTAGCATTGAGTGTAAAGAATATCCGTTCTTAATAATAAATATTTAATAGGTAATACTTAATACTATATCTTGATTATCTTGGCAATTAACTATCTCTTGCTGTATTTAAATGTAAATAAGTTTCCCCTGTACTTAAATGTGGAATTTGCGTGATAATTTTAGTTGCTTACTGAAAATGATAAATGTGTTTTAAGAATTTCATGTCATATTACTAATAGACAAAATATATTACTTAAACAGTATATAAACTCTATAACCTTTACCTAATATATACAGCTATGAATTTTATATTTAATTTAAAATATATGTTCTCCATCTCAAATTAGTATTGTGTTTTGTGGGGTAATGTTTGAATTGAAATCACATGACTACTGGTTTAGGTTGAAAGTTTCCATATTAAGTTAAGGTCTCCTATCCCTAAGTTTTCCACATCCTGTCTTGACCTTCATATATCTAACACCATTCTCGGGAATAAGGAAGGATAGACAACAGACAGTGGAAATCTATCAATCTTCAAAATTTTCAAATTTTACCCCTATAAGAAGTCTCTCTAAGACTACCATTACATTTTACTTAAACTCTCTTATATAGGTGAAAAATTTCCTATATCAATAAAGAATAGATTGATTGATAATTATCTTCAATTATTTTAAGTAATTTAATAATGCACTTCTTTTAGAGGGAAGGAAAAAGGAAGAAAAAAGAAAATTAATGGTTCTCAGCAGATAATTTCCAAGAATGTTCATGAGAGGTAATTACTAAAGCTTTTAACTGGTACTCCAATTACTTTAGTTCCTATAGGTTAAAGATTTATATACTGAAATATAATTACAAATAAAATAAAGGTTTTCTCCTGTTGACGCTGCTTATCTTCGAATTTTTAAAATAAGTATAAATTGAATACAGGGAAAAAAATTCATTTAAAAATAAAAAAAATCGATTATATAAAAAGTGTTATTTTATTTTTATTTAAAGTTTACTTAAATATATTAAAAATGAAAAATTTTTTTTTCGTAAATAGAGAAAAAGTTACTTCTTTTCATATGAAAAGATACGAAACATTATCCCTTAGGATTGAAGTACAGATGATAAAATATTTCAACCCATTCAGAATATGAATTCTTTTTCCATATTAAAGAAAAAAAAAGGATATTTTTTCTTCTTTTTCTTTCAAAAAATTTTTTTAAAAAACTTATTTTACATTTTTTATTACTTAAAAAAATAAGGGAAAAAATGGTTCACGAATTTAAGTTTAAACTCAAACAATTCATAAAAGTTGTTATTAAAATAATTTAATAATTGTTTATAAATAATCTACGTTCATTTAATTTTATTTGTAGAAATCGATAATTCGTAAAGTTATCTTATAATTCTAAATTTTGAAGTAACATTAATTAGTTTCGTTACTTAATAATGTTAATTTTCATATAATAATAATAATAATAATACGAACTTTCTGAATAACCAAAGTTTAAAATTAAGTATTAAATAGTTTTTTGGTTTATTATTAATTAATTTCGATCAAATGTGACCTTTTTATATGTAGGAAATTGTTAAGAATTAAAAAAAAACAGTAGATATAAGTGAACGATTTTTTTAAAGAAGAAACAATATATTCACTTTTTAATTAAATTTTTGTTGGCTGGAAAGCTAGCAAAATTAAAAGTAATATCTTTTCATTTTCGTTATTAGTTTACACAACGTCGCGCATCATTTTCCATTTTTTAAAATTAAATATTAAAAAACTAAATTTTAGTAAAAGAAAATAACATAGAAACGCAATATTTAAAGTGTAATAACCTTTAGTTTAACACATGTCAGTCCCCCCCCCCGAAAATGCCAAAAACATAGAAAAAAACATTTGTTTTATTTGTTATATTTTGGCTATTTATATAGATATATTAAATAATTAACTTTGAATTACAGAAAGAGTTTACAATATCAATAGTTTATGTTTATAATGATTTACATTATCATGATCCAATTTACTTTTTTGAATCAAATATCGACTTTCAGTCTTCTTTTATAGATCTTTTGAAAATATTTGATTCATTAACTAGTTATTAAACTCATTAAATTCAACCTTTCATAGAAATTTATCCCCTATTTTTGAGTTTTAAGTTATCCGTTATACTTGATCACGAATAGTCAATCTATCTTTCATACTCTTCTTCGTATAATATTTAAATTGCTACATACAAATTACCTCATTCAATATAGGCAGATGATATTGTTTTGTCTAAAATACAAATCAACTTGCAAACGAAAATTATTTTATCACTTTTACTTATAAAATTGATTGAGGATTAATGTTAACAAATCAAAGACTAGTATTTCGATGTAGTGATCATTTAAGAAATTCGATTTTTGGGGAGGACCAAATTGAAATTGCTGACCAATATAAGTACTGTAGATGGGAATTAGAAATATATTTCATAATACTTTATCATTTAACCTTTATTCAAATAATTTTTCATTCCAATTAGATGAATAACAATCGCTTCTAAAAATAAGAAATATAACCTAAATATAACTGTTTTTTTTCTTTTCTATGTTTAAACAGTTGTTTTTATTCTGCACCAATTTGCCCTACAAAATTTTTAAATAAAGTTGAGACGATTCAAATCCTATTTTTAAAAGTGGTTTTGTGGTAGTGTAACATTGCCCGATTTAATCCTGTATTTATCTGTTATCCTACATAAATCTTATTACTCTGTATAGGCCGCATATAAGTTTGTGGTGAATGCAAAACAGTATACAAAAGGTCAAGAGCGAATTAGTGTCTCGATCTTCTATTCTTGCTATNAAGGCTACAAATTAGAATCTTTCAATGCTATATTGTGTAAATCGATTTGCATTATATCTAATTTATGTTATATTATTTAATGTTTAAGTAAATTACTATATTATAATTGTATCCATCTCTGCTGTAGGATTATTCTTAATCGTTCAAAGTATAGATTTTTAAATAAATTTTTTTATTTATATTTTTAACGTTACAGAATCCTGAAATTATAAAATTCAATTTAAGATATAAAAAAGAAGTATCTTAAATGAAAGAAAATAAATTATAAAGTTAATTTTTAGCTTAAATATTTTATCTCTGGTTGATAATAAATACAGAATATTATTTTTACATTTTTAACAATTGAAAATATCGATTAAATGCTTTTAAAAGCTACACGAATTTAAAACGTTATTAAGCCATTATCGAATTAAGAGTATTAATTTTTGGTATGTTTTGTAAGAAATAAAATATTACACGTCCTATCTATGTCATAAGTGATATTTTGATGTTATAGAACGACCGCTAATTAATTTTCTGATCGACATACTTGCAAAAGGTAATTAATTTCTGAGAGCAGAGCAGATGTTCATTTGATTTCTGCACTTTGACATTTACGATTGATTCTAAGCTTTACTTTATAGCAATTTATGACACTTTATTTTTATTGAAATTTGTTTAATTACAACACTTTGACAGCTCACATTCATAAAAGAAATATATTATAATATTTAAATTTTAATTTCACTGTATATTTCATAAATTATTAATTTTATATCCAATTTTACATAATGAATATCTTCTTCCAATTTTAAAGAATTATTTATTAAAATACTATAAAATGGAAAATATTTTAGTCAATAATCTTGTATGGAGAACGATATAAAATTTATTTTTAAAGCTTTTTATTTAACTCAAAATAATAATAATAATTAAAAAAATGAGTCGTGATCATAGATTTCCACTTCTTTTAGAGGGAAGGAAAAAGGAAGAAAAAAGAAAATTAATGGTTCTCAGCAGATAATTTCCAAGAATGTTCATGAGAGGTAATTACTAAAGCTTTTAACTGGTACTCCAATTACTTTAGTTCCTATAGGTTAAAGATTTATATACTGAAATATAATTACAAATAAAATAAAGGTTTTCTCCTGTTGACGCTGCTTATCTTCGAATTTTTAAAATAAGTATAAATTGAATACAGGGAAAAAAATTCATTTAAAAATAAAAAAAATCGATTATATAAAAAGTGTTATTTTATTTTTATTTAAAGTTTACTTAAATATATTAAAAATGAAAAATTTTTTTTTCGTAAATAGAGAAAAAGTTACTTCTTTTCATATGAAAAGATACGAAACATTATCCCTTAGGATTGAAGTACAGATGATAAAATATTTCAACCCATTCAGAATATGAATTCTTTTTCCATATTAAAGAAAAAAAAAGGATATTTTTTCTTCTTTTTCTTTCAAAAAATTTTTTTAAAAAACTTATTTTACATTTTTTATTACTTAAAAAAATAAGGGAAAAAATGGTTCACGAATTTAAGTTTAAACTCAAACAATTCATAAAAGTTGTTATTAAAATAATTTAATAATTGTTTATAAATAATCTACGTTCATTTAATTTTATTTGTAGAAATCGATAATTCGTAAAGTTATCTTATAATTCTAAATTTTGAAGTAACATTAATTAGTTTCGTTACTTAATAATGTTAATTTTCATATAATAATAATAATAATAATAATACGAACTTTCTGAATAACCAAAGTTTAAAATTAAGTATTAAATAGTTTTTTGGTTTATTATTAATTAATTTCGATCAAATGTGACCTTTTTATATGTAGGAAATTGTTAAGAATTAAAAAAAAACAGTAGATATAAGTGAACGATTTTTTTAAAGAAGAAACAATATATTCACTTTTTAATTAAATTTTTGTTGGCTGGAAAGCTAGCAAAATTAAAAGTAATATCTTTTCATTTTCGTTATTAGTTTACACAACGTCGCGCATCATTTTCCATTTTTTAAAATTAAATATTAAAAAAATAAATTTTAGTAAAAGAAAATAACATAGAAACGCAATATTTAAAGTGTAATAACCTTTAGTTTAACACATGTCAGTCCCCCCCCCCGAAAATGCCAAAAACATAGAAAAAAACATTTGTTTTATTTGTTATATTTTGGCTATTTATATAGATATATTAAATAATTAACTTTGAATTACAGAAAGAGTTTACAATATCAATAGTTTATGTTTATAATGATTTACATTATCATGATCCAATTTACTTTTTTGAATCAAATATCGACTTTCAGTCTTCTTTTATAGATCTTTTGAAAATATTTGATTCATTAACTAGTTATTAAACTCATTAAATTCAACCTTTCATAGAAATTTATCCCCTATTTTTGAGTTTTAAGTTATCCGTTATACTTGATCACGAATAGTCAATCTATCTTTCATACTCTTCTTCGTATAATATTTAAATTGCTACATACAAATTACCTCATTCAATATAGGCAGATGATATTGTTTTGTCTAAAATACAAATCAACTTGCAAACGAAAATTATTTTATCACTTTTACTTATAAAATTGATTGAGGATTAATGTTAACAAATCAAAGACTAGTATTTCGATGTAGTGATCATTTAAGAAATTCGATTTTTGGGGAGGACCAAATTGAAATTGCTGACCAATATAAGTACTGTAGATGGGAATTAGAAATATATTTCATAATACTTTATCATTTAACCTTTATTCAAATAATTTTTCATTCCAATTAGATGAATAACAATCGCTTCTAAAAATAAGAAATATAACCTAAATATAACTGTTTTTTTTCTTTTCTATGTTTAAACAGTTGTTTTTATTCTGCACCAATTTGCCCTACAAAATTTTTAAATAAAGTTGAGACGATTCAAATCCTATTTTTAAAAGTGGTTTTGTGGTAGTGTAACATTGCCCGATTTAATCCTGTTTATCTGTTATCCTACATAAATCTTATTACTCTGTATAGGCCGCATATAAGCTTGTGGTGAATGCAAAACAGTATACAAAAGGTCAAGAGCGAATTAGTGTCTCGATCTTCTATTCTTGCTATTCATTGTTCTTTAAATTCTATGTTTTTATTTTAATTTGTATTATGAAACTATATTTTTAAATTCAATTCGATACATATCGTACTCGGTTCTTGATATTCTTTACTAAGGGTTGGAAATAAAGAATTTATCTTATTATAGCAGACATTCAATTTTGGTCTAAAGTATTAAAAATATAGTTTCATAATACAAATTAAAATTTAAATATATATATATAGAATTTAAAAGATATTAAATAGCAAAAATCGAGACACTAATTCGCTCTTGACCTATATATATATATATATTGCACATTCTTTTATCTTATAAATATTTCAAGATTTAAGAAAAAATGTTTTTGGATTTGTGTGTGTTCTTTTACTACTTCCAGTCATTATTTATTGTGACGTCGTCACAATATCGAACTGCAATTTTTAATCATATTCTTAATTTTATATTTAATTTAAAATATATGTTCTCCATCTCAAATTAGTATTGTGTTTTGTGGGGTAATGTTTGAATTGAAATCACATGACTACTGGTTTAGGTTGAAAGTTTCCATATTAAGTTAAGGTCTCCTATCCCTAAGTTTTCCACATCCTGTCTTGACCTTCATATATCTAACACCATTCTCGGGAATAAGGAAGGATAGACAACAGACAGTGGAAATCTATCAATCTTCAAAATTTTCAAATTTTACCCCTATAAGAAGTCTCTCTAAGACTACCATTACATTTTACTTAAACTCTCTTATATAGGTGAAAAATTTCCTATATCAATAAAGAATAGATTGATTGATAATTATCTTCAATTATTTTAAGTAATTTAATAATGCATTTAATTATTCAACATTGGATTTTACTTTCATTTTAATTATTAAAATAAATATTTATTATATTAATATAATATCTATTATCCAATACTAACAAGTAAGTATCAGGTTTAATCATATCAATAACTCAAATTTTTGCTATTAAATAGCTTTTATTTATTTTTATAGTAATAATAGAATAATGTTAAGGGAAAAATAATAATTTCTGTTCTGTATTTAACTTTTAAAATGTAGTAATTTTATTTATTAAATTATTAAATGTTAATTCCAAGATACAAATAAGAAAAGACTCAATTGAATGAATGTAATTTTATATAAAGTTATGAGAAAATTTGCTAATTGTATATTTACTAATATTAAATCATTTCAAATATTAAATTTTAAACATGAATCTGATGTTTAAGAATATGATACATGTTTGTAGACATTAAGAATTTAATTTTGCAAAGTTGATCCCTGAAAATGTTGATCCTTGATTCGTGATTTTTTTTATACATTAATATATGATTAAATATTAGCTGATAACATTTAAAAATTTTTGGTGGATTTAATTTGATAAGACTATGTCAATTAAATAACTTATAATGTGTTTAAAGACACTACAATTGGTTTTAACTGGTCAATGCTATTAAACACATTACTAATTATTTTACGTTTCTTGTCAGCATGTAATATGATATTCAGTGTAATAATGTCAGAATGTATTAGAAAAGCTTCTTGTTAGACGAGATAACTTAAGTAAATCAATAAGATTGTTCAACTAGAAATAACCCAGACGACATCTGTCCTCCATAATTTGTCTTCTGAACCCATTACAGTGAGTAAATATAATTGAGGATATTCTCTGTTATCTTCAATCATCAGTTAATTTTCTATGTTCTATACTAATATAAAATTAATTACTTAGTTACTTAAATACATATTTTATATTTAAATCTAGACTTAGAAAAGTAGAAGTTTTTGTATATGTATACACAAAATTTTAACTCAATATTTATTTTATTATAAATTATTACTATCCTTTCGTAAATAAATATTTTTATATATTAAATATTAATGTTAGAAAATTAATTATACTCAAAATAATACTTCTTGTTTATATTAAATATAAATTCATCAAAAATTTTGAATTAAAGCCACTCTTATGGCGTGTAATTCGAATATGTACGAACTTTTATAGTACGGTCGACCCCCCTGTAACACTGTTGATTATTCCGTTTTATATGAATTCCATGTTGTACGAGTCATTTAGATTTTACAAATACGTGAGCCGTTTACAGCCCGGCGTACGTATTTGTAAAATCTAAGTGACTCGTACAACATGGAATTCATATAAAACGGAATAATCAACAGTGTTATAGTGGGGGTTGACCGTATTAATTACATTTAATTAGTTATGATGAACTAATATTAACATCCTCCAACCTTTATAGAGTTTAATTATAATAATTTATAATTAGAACAACTTATTCTATATTTATTTTGAAAAATTAATAATTAAACTTTTAAATTATTGTCAAATTCTCTGTGTTGTTATTCACTTTTCTTCGAAAATTTAATTTGAAATATGACTTAAAAGTTTGATAAATCTTCATAATGTAAAATACTGTTTCTTAATTATTTTTATCACTTCTATAATTTCTTATAATTCTGAAAAGCAGAGATTTACTTTATTCTACAATATTACTTTATGTAAATTTTGAACTTTGTTCTGTTTATTTACAATTACTGAAAGTTCTGTTATAATATCAAGCTAAATGCCAATGCAGTAAGATGTAAAAATTACAATTATAAAATATTCGGATAAGATCAGTTTAGAACTCTAAATAGAACTCTTCATCTTTCGCCTATGTTGTTTGATTATACATATAGGACCACTCTTGTTCGTAATGGTGAAATTATAGCCGAGTATACAGATTATATAGGTTGGAACTTCGCGTTAACAAATCAATCAATATAATTCAACTACGCTATGAATTTAATTAACATTTTTCTTCAGTATACTAAATTTTTTTTTATCTTGCTCTTTGAATAAATCATTGTACAGATGGAAATCGCTTTCATGCAATTTTTAGGAATTTTTGCTTCAAAAAATTTGAGACAGAAATTTTTTCAAAGAGGCATAAAAAATGGAAGAATATAAACTGATGATATGGAATAAATTCACTTTAACTGAATATTTTAGCCATGTGATAAGTTGATTGATAAAATATTTTGCTCATTTTTTAGGTAAAAATCTACTTTATATTTTAAAGATCGTTTTTTGCCATTTTATGGTCAAGATTATATGCCATTTCAAAGATCAATTTGCTCGTATTTTTATTAAGAAATATAAAATATATAACTTATCAATCAATCTTATATCTAAGTAAAATATAAGTAAAATTTTTGGTCTAAAAATAGACAATAATTTTTATACGATTATCATATTCCTTCCTTCTCGTATTCCAATAGATAATATTTTTATTTATAAAAATTCTTCTATTTTATTTTATTTCTTCTTGTATTTTATACATAATATTAATTTCTATTTTCTACTTTGACATATAATATAAATAAATATTTTATCAAATAATTACCTTTTTTTTATACTTTAATTTTCTCAACTATTTTAGTATTTGAAAATATTCGTGTGAAATTTTTTTTCAAGTTGATGAAATTATATTTAATCAGTTTGGAAAATTATTTAGGATTTTAGATTAATTTTTCTTTTTAAAATGATTTTGATATTGAGCTTAAAATATTTACACTACACTACAATTTGATTTAAGCACATCCTCTTACTCTCTCTAAGTCTAATCTCATATTTCTAAATAGTGAAACCTCTTCCTCATTATTTAGAGTATGGGATGCTCTGGAGCTTTCACAGGAACTCTGAAAGTGACTAAACTAGACTCTGACGAAGCATGAAAGGTAACAGGAAATTATCCTAACCCGCTTAACCTTTTTCTCTAGATAGATGAGCAGCACATTTGGCGAATGACAAGAGCCTCCTATTGTGTGCAATCCTGTATTTAGAAGGCATTCTTTAAACATTATATTGTAATCACATTCAAAAGGGGTGGAAAATCTAAAAGTATTTCTTAATGATTCCTGGAATTATTGTTTCTCTAATATTATGTTGAATTATTTTATACTGATATTTAATTTACTGTCTCATGCACATAAAATTAATTAAAATTTCGATATTTTTAGTTATTGATATATTAACATATTTTGTTTAAAATGAATTTATCTAATCAAGGTACCTCTGAGATATAAAGCAAGTAAATAAACATTTAATAAATATTGAAATTTATTCATAGCAGTTCATTCAGACCTATAATCTTATGTCCCTCACGACATTATCTGTGAAATTATTATTTTATAATTTAAAAAATTTCGAGTATTTGAACTTTTTTGTATTCTATTTTTCTCTATTTGTTTATTTTTTTATCATATTTTTAAATCATTTTACAATATTAAGTTTATAAAGTTTGTGTAAATCATATTCCTAGAAGTTTAAATAATCACAATATTTGAATTTATATTGACAATATTTATAACTTTTAATTAAATTCTTAACTTTTATTACAATTTTATGAAAGAAAAATTTATTGCAGACTTTTTTAAATTTAATTTTCTTTTAAAAATTTTCATAATAATATAACTATTTTTTTTTTTAAACTAAATGAAGTTTCCTTTTGAATCTTCAGTAAAGAGCTTTATCATATTGCTGGAATTTTTATTTCTTTTTAATCAAAATAAGAAAAATGGAAATGCTTTTAATATCTTTACATCAAAATTGTCTTTTTTGATATATTCTTGTAAATTTAATAATGCACTTACTTAATTTTTTACTGCAAAAAATATCTGAAATCTTATTTTTATTTTTTTTATGAAAAATTAAAGTTAAATTATATAAATTAAATCTCTATTTATAAAGGAATTAAATAAGAAAAATCTTTATCATCAATTATTCATTAATATCAGATAAATAAAAATTTAAGATAATAAAAGTAGTATGTAATTTAATGCAATAAAGTAATTTTTTAAAGTAGATTAATTTTTTTTAAATTATAAATAACTAAAACATTATCTGAAAAAAAACAGTGATAAATATATTTATATACTGTCGTTATTAATTGTGACAATTAAATTAAAATTGACATTTAAATAAATTAAAAATATCTTATAAATTGCTTATTTATTCGATATTTTTTTTTCTTAATATTAAAATATTTTAAAATTAAAACAACAATAAAATGGGGGAGGGAAAAAATCAAAAGAAAAGATTTATTTTTTTTGTAGGCTGTTTTAAATATTTATTTTTAAAATAATTCATGAAAATACAATAAAATAAAATAAAGTTTAGTATTTTAATTCAATTAATAATTAATTAGAAATTGGAAAAAAGGGTATTAAAATAAGATTCAGGAGGGTTAGTCTAAATGACAGAAGATATCAAGTATGATCGGAAGTTTCGTATAAAGCTGAGAAGAGTACTGTATAGAATTTTAGTTAGTTTGTCCTTATTTACAGTACAGAGACATGTCCTCTTATCAAAAGATGGAAAGATAAACTTAATGTAACCGAGATGAGAATGCTAGAACTGGTATGTGGCATTGATAGAAGGGAAAAGATTGGAGACGTTATGCAAGCAGGATTGTCAATGAAGATTAGAGAGTCAAGAGTAAGTTTGTATGACCATGTCATGAGAAGCAGTGGAATTACGTGGAAGGAGGGGAATGTTGCAATTATTAATACTGTATTAGGAAAGAGAGGCAGAGAAAGTGGGGAGATTATGTATCATAGGACACGAAGGAGTTAAGATTGAACGATGTCATGGTAATGAACAAATCAGAACAGAGAAACGTATCCGCTGCAGTGATTCCATTTAAATTAAGATTAATAACAATAAAGAAGAGAAGGATTAATTTTATAATTAATTATTCTTATTATATCATTAACTAATATGTTATAAATATGTATTACCTTCAACTTTATATTCCATAATTCATTTTTTAATCTCTCTAATTCAATTCTAAAAAAAGAAATTATATTTATGATTTGTCTATTTTGTTTTAATATTCAAAATTTTTCGTAATTTTTAAAAAAAA
>NW_019384841.1:432728-441713 GCF_000671375.1 Centruroides sculpturatus
CATCATTTCTATGACCAAGGGCGGCGTAAGGCATGGACGACGTGGGCCACCGCCTATGCCTCGCGGTCCGAAGGGCCTCGCGTTTCGAAGGTTTATGCATTACTTAAAAGCCGCGAACGCGACGAAAATATTTTACTCGTCATAAAATGATAGTTTGTCAAATTTTTATTCATAAAAATGCAGTTTCAACTGCTTTTTATTTTATAAAATCCTTATTCTTGAGCCGCCAGAGGGCCTTTTAAACAATAGGTAGTCTGTTAGCGTTGGTCAGTAGTAGTACAAATTCAATACGAACGTTTGTTTCTTGAAAATCTGATCACGATTTAAATACAGTATTTACTTTTAATATTACCGATATGTCATCGAAAAGAAAACGTATTGTATTATCATTAAAAGACAAATTAAAGTATTTTTTCGATTATCCGGATTTTTCCTTATCCGGACTACCTTCATCCCCAATTAGTCCGGATAATAGAGGTTCTACTGTATTTATTTTCATTAAGTTTAGTTAAATACATTCTAATTAAAATACAATTAGGATTAATTCATTTACGTTAATATTTACTTCCATTTATTATATAATTAATATATTTTTTTATCTTTGCAAACAAGTTATATTTTCCAGTAAATACACGCATAAAATTATCTGTTCTATGATGTTAATTATTTAATATCTTACGTACTCGTAATATTAACTAATATACTACAGTTTTTATTATTCATAACAGCATCAACAGCTATTAAAATATATTATTAAGTAAGTAAAATGTGTTTAAAAATTTTAAAATAACGTGGTTTTGACATTCACTTTTAATCATGAAAAATAACAGTAGTAGTAGTAGCAGTAGCATCTTCTAAAACTTTATATATAGATTAAGTTCTTACATGAGAAAATTTCAAATTACTAGGCATATTACTAGATCTTCTATGTTATTAATAACTCTTGCTCGAAGGATTTTTAAAAATCTTTCAAAGAACTCTTCTTGAACTACTATATTTTTGACAGTAATTGCTCCTTTATCTTCTACTAAATTAACAATAAATAAAGATGAAATATAATTATACTCCTCCTTTTATTACACAATTTATTAATCGACATGTTTATAAACTAATGACATGAAAATACAGTCGACCCCCCATAACACTGTTGATTATTCCGTTTTATATGAATTCCATGTTGTACGAGTCACTTAGATTTTACAAATACGTGAGCAGTTCACAGCCCGGCACGCGTATTTGTAAAATCTAAGTGACTCGTACAACGTGGAATTCATATAAAACGGAATAATCAACAGTGTTATAGGGGGGTCGACTTGTATGCTTATGTTTATAATAAATTTATGTGCATTCTTTTTATGAAAGTGTTAGATATTTTTTAAAAATTTTTAACTGAAATCCTTTTTCTTACTCATCGTGCGGTTCAACAAGGTCTACAATAGAGATGTTCAGGTAATAAAAGATGGAAACCGACATATATTGGTGCAACAGAATTTATCGGACACACCTCTTGCTATCCTGAAAATTTCTGAGAGAATAATTTGACAATTTCTGTGACAATTCCTTGAAAATTTCTTTGACAAGTCGGGTCAATTCAGACAACTGATGACTTCACCATCTCACTACACTACAATTTGATTTAAGCACATCCTCTTACTCTCTCTAAGTCTAATCTCATATTTCTAAATAGTGAAACCTCTTCCTCATTATTTAGAGTATGGGATGCTCTGGAGCTTTCACAGGAACTCTGAAAGTGACTAAACTAGACTCTGACGAAGCATGAAAGGTAACAGGAAATTATCCTAACCCGCTTAACCTTTTTCTCTAGATAGATGAGCAGCACATTTGGCGAATGACAAGAGCCTCCTATTGTGTGCAATCCTGTATTTAGAAGGCATTCTTTAAACATTATATTGTAATCACATTCAAAAGGGGTGGAAAATCTAAAAGTATTTCTTAATGATTCCTGGAATTATTGTTTCTCTAATATTATGTTGAATTATTTTATACTGATATTTAATTTACTGTCTCATGCACATAAAATTAATTAAAATTTCGATATTTTTAGTTATTGATATATTAACATAATATGTTCCCAGAAATATATTTTCTTAGAAATGAAACCGAGATAAAAAAGTTATTTCTGTANTTTTAAATTCTAGTGTATATACTGAGGTTATCGGTGCTAACGGTTTAATACAGAAAATACGGATTTTTTTTTCTATAAAAATTTAATAAAAACGTTTTTTTTTCTAAAGAATTTTTAAATTTATGTTAAAAAAAACTGATTTAAAAAAATCGTAAATTAGATATACATCCGTGTAGTATACGCATTATCTAACGTAATGTATATTTATTTATAATTTAGTTAAAGAAGTTTTCAATATTTTAAAATATAAAACATATCTTAACTTCAAAACTTAGAAGAATCTAATGTAAATATTGTACTTTATTTCAACCCTCATTTTATTACCAATATAAAATGTTCAGTAGTAAATTATCCGATTGCCATCTGAACCCGAATGGCAATGCATAAAATAAAGATTCCGCTATAAATCAATCATTAAGACCTCACTTCCTTCATCCTCCAACATAATTACAATCCATATACTTTGAATGTAGCAATACATCTTTGCACTTTTCTTATTACAGCAAAATTCTGATGCATTTTATTTTATTTTATCAAAATTTTGGACAAAAATCAAAATTTTAATAGAAATAACTTAAACGAATAAATCATTTTATTTTAAATTTCTATAATGACTTTTATTAAATGATTTATCTCTTTAAAAAATTAAGAGATAAAAAGTTTTTTAAGTTTATTATTCATTTCTTGGTCTAAAAAAAGACATTTATATGAATTTCCTAATAAATTATACAAAAAATTTCTTATAACTTTAATCAACTTTCATTAAAAAATCGATCGTTTATTCCGATTTAATTCAGAAATAAAAAAACAAAAACTTGATTAATTGACTAAACTTTTACATCCCTGTTTGTGGCATGTTAAGTTAATGTTCTCGCTATCATACAGTGTAGATGAAATCAATCAAGTTGTCAACATCATTAGAATAAGAGAGAATTTTCTATCTATTTTTATGAAAATAATAAGTACAGTCAACTTACTAATTGTTTTTTTTTCCTCCTTCTTAAAAACTTCAATTTTTGTTTATCATAAATATTTAAATTATTATCATATATTATTTAATTATTGCTTAAAAATTACTTTTACAATTAAAAAACTTATTTCAATTTGTAATTTAAACATTAAATATGTTATTATGCACTAATTAAAAGTGATCTGTAATTACTTTAAAATTGTTTTTGTCTTCAAACTACTATTATAATGAAAATGACATTTTTATTTTATTAACTTACAAAAGTAGCAATAAATATTTTATGTTTATTATATTATATATTATATTATGGTGGCATTATGTTATGCATATATATTATATAAGCTTTTCTCAGATTAAGATATTTTTTTTGCCTCTTGTAACACTCTTTAACCTAATACTAAACCTTTAAAAGTAAATGAATATTAATCATTCAAAATGGTAGCTCTCTCCCAGTAGGGTGCATGTTATTCTCCTAATATTTCCCTTTCCATAGACTACTGTTTGATTACATAGTCTTCCTTTTGAGTGTAATCAAACAGCATTTTGTTCTGTCTCTCACTATCCTCTTTTTTCCCTCAATATAAAGTAAGACACACCAGGATAAATGGTTTAACACATTCATACTATTTATTTTTTTATCTTTTAATTGTTCCTATCAGTCTAACAATAAGTTTCACATAAAAACATTCCTAAATATTATTCATTGCATTAAAAATAATTACAAAATAGTAATTTTTAACTAGTTTTTAAATTAATGAAAAATATTTAGTCATAAAGTAGAAGTTTTATTACATTACTATAACTTTGAGGTATAAGTAATGCTATTCTTCAGTCTAACGATACAATAAATTTTACTTTCTTAAAAACTTTAGAAATAAAGTATTATGATTATACATTTACTTTATGGATATTTGCTTGAAAGAAAACCTTTTTTTTAAAAGTAAATTTCAAAAATATACATTTTCTGAATAATTTATTATTGAAGTTCTACTCTTAAAAAATAAACCTATATAAAATTAAAATATATAATTAAGAAAAATATATTACACATATAAAATTACTCTATATATAAAAATTTAACATATTATAAATTTTAAAATAAAAATTATTTAAATTTTATAAATAAAATTCAATTTTATATATTGTATTGATCTCATAAAAGTTATATGAATACCAAACTTGCTATAAAAATTGTAATCATAGTTCAGAGAATTTTTGATGGGCAAATTCTATCGCAAACTTGACATTGAAAAGTTTACACTAAAATTTGGAAAGATTTCTTCCAAAATATTAACTTAAATATGTCAAAATAAATAAATAATATTATCATATATACACTTTTATTCAAAATAATAAAATAAGTATGATTTAAGATATTCATTTTAATAAAATTTTTACGAAGTTTTGAATTATAAAAAAGTATACGAAATGTCTTTTTTATGATAATACAGGTAATTTAATTCAATTTTATTTGATAGACATGGCAATTCAAAAATAATTCAAATTGAGGAACTTAATCACAAATGCTTAATCACAAACTTAATCACAAATTCTTAAAATAATTTTAAATTATATTAAAATAAAATTTAATAAAAGAAAAATATTCATGTTATAATGTTAACATAATTTTTTTTTAAATTTTTTATTGTAAGTTTTAATCTCATAAATTTTACTTGAAAGGACACACTATTTTCGGTGCTTCCTTTCAATATTTATCGATAGAAATGATTTATGCGCTCAGAGTCCATAAATTCTTATTTTATTCTCAGCTTTTACAAAAATAGAAAAAAAAATCAAATATTATTTGAATAATCATCTACGAAATAATTTAAACATATTACAATTTGAATATTTTAATTAAATATATTTATAATATTTATTTATTTACTTATAATAAACAAGTAGTCTATACTAAACATTTTATATGTTCAATAAAATAAACAATGACATTTTAGTCATTTAGAAGTTAGAATAGTTAAATATTAAAATAAAAATGTAAATAAATTTCCAACAATAAATTATTAATATATTTTTTATAAATCTCCGAATCCATTTGTAAATGATATAAAATATTTTTTCGGAGAATTTATTAAAGAAACGTTTAATATTTAATAAAATTTAAGAAGTAATTATTATTTATAAAATATATTATATCTTTGAATTTTAAGTATAGACGTAGTCATATTTCTAGTTATGCATGACCCCCAGTTGTGAATATCATTCCCTTAAACAGAAAGACTGCATATGAAGAAATGCATGCAGTGGAGCCACTGCATTTCTTCGCATATTATCCTAAAGTAAAGTAATTAGTCGCCGATTCATAGACTGAACAAAGAACTGACATGGTTTGAGAAGAAATATTCATCTGATATCCTACCACAAAATTTTTTGGCCTAGTATGATTCTTTAAACTTTCGATCCATTTGAATGGTGGTCGTGATATATAAAGATCCATAATTTCTCTAGGTAACCCGGGATAGAGTTTACGGAACTTTCGTTGTCCACGAGCAATGGAAGACTTATGTTTTATTTTCGACCGACAGATTGCATGTAAACACATAAGAGATTAGCATCCAATGTTTTTATGGTACGATTACGAATGTGATGTTATCCCAACTATATGGGATAGGCACTTCAAGTCTTTCTCTTTCATTCTGTCCTGTTTAAAGCAACTTCCGCAGAGACGCCTCACTCCTCTATATCACGTTTAAGGACCACGTCCAAGTCTTTCCAGGTCTTCCTCGCTTTCTTGCCGATTTCACTGACATTCCCAGGCCTCTTCGTGCTAGAGCTGTTTCTGGTTGGCGTTGCACATGCCCAAACCACCTCAGTCGATTTTTCCACAATTTTTCTTCTATCTCCGTAATAACCAAGCTTTCCCTGATGTAACTATTTCTCATCTTATCTTTCTTTATGATACCACTCATCCATTTCAGCATTCATGTTGTGTTCCCGCAACATGAATTCTTTGATTTGAATTTTCTTAACAGTCCAGCACTCTGAACCAGGGCTACATCCTCTGATCTCAACTACTATTTCATTTTTACGATGTTAGGTGATTTGTCGGATCCCGTCTCTCACCAGTAGGACGTCACATCGTGTGGGCTCATCATCTAGGCTTTTTATGGGTTTTTGATAAGGCCATGAAAAATTCGTCTTAGTATCCACAAAGCGAATTTATTAAAGAAGTAATAGAAAAAATATTCTATGACCAAGTCTATCGCCTTGTCTGTTAATTAAACACTCTAATTTATCATTTGTTGCAATAACCATATGATCCAACCTAACATGATATTTTTAAATTTTGATTCGTTGCCAAAATAGCAATGAGTTAAATTACTTTATAGAATAAAATTATTAGCATCATTAATGCCCAAAATATAAAAAGTAAGTTTGAATTTTTATCCAAATTCATACAATCTTCTCACTTATAATATACGGTAGTATAATATATACAGTGTATATTAACAAATAGGATTTGATGAATAGAGTTAGAGTATAAGCAGGTAAATGATTCGTCTTTCATTAAGAACATTATTCTGATGACGGACAGCAATCCAGGCCAAAAACCTCTCTTCAACTTCTGTGTTCCTTTGTTTCTCTTTTTTCCCACCTTCTTCCTTCTATTTTTTGAGATTCGCCGGCCATTGCGCTCTGTTTTCTCCTAACCTCTGACCTCTGCTGATTAGTTCGGCTGACACTTCGTCTGCAGATTGGTTCAACAGCTAATATGACTTCGGGTTCCAAGCAGAAGATAAAAAAAAACAAAAAAAATTAAACACCAAATTAATTTTGGGCAACCTAACATAACATATTTTATATTTATCTATTTATTCAAATGATACTTTTATTGATTTATTCTAATCTGGACCTATTCAACAGTTACAAATAAATTAGAAGATTGTTTAAATAATTGAATTATGTGTAATAAAAACAAATATATTATTTAAAAATTAATTACTACATTTAAAAGTTATTTGTAAGAATTACAAAAATTAAATTTAACGAACTTCAGAAAAGTGTTTTTTTTAATTAAATTAATTAATTACTTAACTTTTTCTAAATATTCTATTGTAACTTAGTTCTACAGTAAATCTTTATATTTATTTATTTATTACATTACATATTCCAAAACATTTAAAATTTTTTAAAAATTTTCCATATTAATTAATATTCAAGAAATTATTTTATTTATGATAATATTAATTTATGAGATTTCTCTAATATGATATTTAACATATAAACATTTAATTTAATCATCTAGTTATAATTAAATTTTATATATATTTTTAGTATTTTTACCATATTACTCAACTCTAAACTGTTGATTTATGTGTTGAATCTCATGAATAAATTAAGTTTTTAAAGGAAATATTGAATGTAGCAAGTGATATTTTTATCTAGAAAGTGTAAAGAACAAATAGCTTAGTTATTTCTAAAATTTTCAGGTTGATAATAAGATAAGTAAAAGTTAGAATCAGCATGTTTTTTTACAAGTTAACATTAAAGAAGAGAAATAAATTTTTACTCTTTTATTTTTTCAAAGAGAAAATCACCAAACCGTTAAAATTTACTTGAATTTTTCTTTTGTTTGGATGAACAAACACCCGAAGGGAACTAGTAACTCTTATTCTCCTCTATTTTCCTGTGTAAGTTTACAACTTTTATCTAGAAAATATTTTTCTTTTTTAAATTATGAACAAACTTACAAATAACAGCTTTGTTTTTTCTTCAAATATTTTTCTTAGATATAAAATTTTCAATATTTTTGCATTATACCTAATTAAATTATTAAATAAACTTTTAAATGTAAAAGTTTTTGTATATATGTTTTTATTTTTCCTTTAAAAAAATAAAAAAATAAATAAAAATATACATATAAATACGAATTTGCTTAAAATTACATTTAGAAAATGCCAAGTAAATTTATATAAACACGAATACAGATTTTCTCGAAAAGAATTTGAATAAATTATTATATATTTATAGAAGTTTATTATGTAAATTATAATTTTAAATGATACTAATAAAATTTAAAGAAAGATAAAGAAATTGAATAAAAATAATTAATTAATTTTATTATGTATTTTTTTCATAATATAATAATAAAAAAATTCAAAATGATCTTATGTACAAGTCTTATTAAAATTTAAATAATATATGCAATTTTATACATATTAAAATAAATAAATATTTAATATAATTGTAATCATATAAAATGCTGATTTAACAATATATAATTATGAATTAATATATATTTGTACAGTACACATACTACACACAATTTGACAGAATACATTTGTATGCATATTATAAAATTTAATTTTATTTTATAAAATTTTTTTAAAAATTCAATAATTTTTACTATAAAAAACATTGAAAATACTAGTATATATATATATAGCATTCTTTTGAGAAATTCTTTTTATTGTTCTCCATAACAGATGGGATCTGTTTCGCAACTATTGACCTGTTTGAGTATCACATTCTTCCCACTAAAATAATGTGTTCAGGATGTATATTTTTGAAAAATGTTCGTATTTCGTTATAAAATACAACTCTTCTTTTATATATTAAAATATAAATTAGTAATATTTTTAGTATAAAAAACAAAAAAATTAAAAAATTAAAAAATAAAATTGTATTACGATCTATGCTTAAAATTGATTAAATTTTTAATAAATTTATTAAATATTTAACTAATAATTTAATTTTTATAATCTAATCAAATGTTAAGAATATAAATTATAATTTAATACAAGTCGACTCCCCTATAACACTGTTGATAATTCCGTTTTATATGAATTCCATGTTGTACGAGTCACTTAGATTTTACAAATACGTGTGCCGGGCTGTGAACGGCTCGCGT